>NC_050453.1:64330476-64510476 GCF_903995425.1 Onychomys torridus
CGCGTCCTAGAGCCTGCTTTACATTATGGTGTGCTTTTAGTCTCTCCCCAGCGCTGTTCCCATGAGTCCCCAGACTTCTCTACTTCCCTTGTGGTTGTAGGTCCCTCCTCACCCAGGGAAGGGCTCCGTTGTACAGGAGTCTCTCTGGCTATCCACACCTGCTTTCTTGACTTGTTGTCTGCAGGTGGATCTCTTTGCCTGGGCATCTGTGTTTACCTGGTGAGCAAGGAAGAAGAGGGATGGCCTGTGGGGGACTAGCAGATGTGCTTCAGAGGAGTAAAAGTGCCTTATGTCCATCCCCCACTCCTCTGCCCTCATTGACTTTACCCTGGAGGAAGCCCTAGGCTCTAGCAGTGGCTGCAACCACAGTGATTTAAACTTCTCCCTCCCTTGACTTCTCTTGGTTTAGCAAATCCATAGAACACTTTGGGCTGCAAATAACTTGAATGCTTGCCTAGAATGGCAAGCATGTGCTGTTTCCAGAAAAGGCAGGCATGGAATGGAGGGGGGCTCAGTTGATGCCCATTTCTGTAGCAAGTTGGCTGTGTGACTCCAGGACAATGATGGTAACTCTCCCCTTCCTCTGAAATCTACAAGAAGCCCCCTATCACTCTGCCTTGAGGCCTGAACTCTCCTGAGAGCCCCCGCCATGGTGCTATCTGACTGCCTATGGCATTAATAGCTGAGCCAATAAATCTCTTACCCCAAAAAGTCAGTCCATCTCAGTGTCTCCCTTAAACTCTGAACTTAAAACAGTTCACCTCTCACAAAACCACAACACATTGCCTTTGGAGCTGGGCAGGAGAGAAAAATGTCTCGTACCCTAATGCTTCCTGAGTAGAGAGACAAATCCTCCCAACAAGAGTGTAGGGATTCAAGATCTCAAAACTTGAAGTGTGGTTGGAGTTTGTTAAAGAGGCAGAGACACACCTCCCCCTGGGGAATTCTGGTACAGCCCATCTAAGAAAGACTCCCAGGAAAATTTCATTTTAGTAAAATGCAGTAAAAAGCTCTGGAGTCTTATTGTTGTTATTGTTGCTGTTTTTGTTTTTTAGTAAGTCCTTTAACCCTTACCCTTGTTTCCACACTAAGACAGCAGCTTATTTGGGGTTTAGCAACTGAGAGCCGTCATAGCCACAGTGGCTATTGTTTAAGACATCCCATAAGCCTGGTACCTTACATTTAGTATCCAGAATCTGTCTAGAAGCTGAGAATGAATATTCAGTTTTCATGAGTATGAACCTGGTATACCTCTCTGAGTTAAAGAGATGCCATTTCCAACTTTCCTGTGACTGTATTGGAATTGCCAATCAAACTGTCTAGTGCCCCTCTTCTGAAGAGGAGGGCATGCAGAGGAAGGCATTTGACTCATCTCCAGCCAATCGGGTCCATCTTTCAGGTTGGGGTGTTCAGCGTCAACTTTCCCTGGCAGAATCCACAATCCAGCCTTGACAGAGCCTCCACTGTTCTGCTCTGTCTTCCATTCTGGGAGCTATCCAGGGTTGTCCTTTTGGTGAAATTTTTACTTGATGGTGCTAGTCTGCTTCATTCATTGAACACACTACTGTGATATTTGTTTCACAGAGAGAGAAACTGGAGCTCAGAGGAACTAAATGGCCAACCCAAGCTCCATCACCTACAAGACGGCAGAGTGGGGCTCACAGCAGGCCTGCCAGTCAGTGTTCCCTGGCCACAAGTCCATCATTACCACCCTCACCCTAAACTTCCTGAAAGATCAAGCGAGAGAGGGAGGAAGAACACCACCCATATCCTTTAAGGCAGGGTCTCTCATTGGTCTGGGCATTGATGAGGAGGGAGGAGGAGGAAGAAGAAACAGAGGAGGGGGGATAACAATTTTTAATATGTATTTATACTTTGAGAAAGTATAAAGGGAAATTTGAAAGCTACTACAAACCTCTTCAAAACTCCTTGTAGAGGTTTTAAATCTATGAGTCAAAGAGCCAGGCTAATTAGTAATTTAATTTTATCCATTTTAATTAAATGTCCCAGTGATCTAATCCTCAAATGTATATACTATCTTAGAGGCATAAAAAGGTATAAGAATAGGAAATGGTGATCCAATGGGTAAATGTAGAAGAAAACTGTTCTGATAGAAAAATTATTAGGGCCAGAGTTCAACATCACTTTGACTGAATTTTAATTCTGTTGTTTTGTTTTGTTTTGTTTTGTTTTGTTTTAGGCTAGTGACTTCTTGACCTCATGGGTCTTAGACTATAATGTTGGATTCACAGACCAGTAGATAGAGTCATAACTGAAAATATGACTCATTCATAGTCAAGTATTAAGTCTTCTTGCTCTTGTCTCTAGAATAAGTAACTTCCTTCTCCTTCCAAGCACACATGCAAGACTATGCAGAAGAAAAAAATCTATACTCACATGATTCCATAATATGCCTTTCACCCCACCTTGGTCACTGCAAGTTTAAAACCAAAATAAAGCTAGTTTCTGTTATTAAGGAGAAATCGGTTTTGCATAATTTGCGATTACAAGCACGCACCACCATGCTTGATACTTTTCCTTGAGTTCAGGGAGCCAAAGGCAGGTACTCACACTTCCAAGAAAGCATTTTTACCAACACAGCCATCTCCCCAGCCCTGTTTATTGAGTTTTGGTGAGCTCAAACTGGTCATACTGGAAGATTCCCTGAAATTTTCTTTCCCCAATATATACCCCCAAATAACCATCCATAAATTTAGGTAAACTTCCCCCTTACTCCCTTAGTGCTTCTGTGCTATAGAAAGACAATAATTAACCCCACCTCCTGCAGTTTCATCTAAAATATGATCATCACTTTGCCTGGATAGTCAGCCCTAAAGTGACTTAGATCATAGCGCTGGTTCTGACAGAAAAATAGAAACAACATAAACAAAATAAAAACTTGTGCAGTCACCAGCTTAGGATGGTCTGACTTAATAACTATGTGTGAACGCATGCCCAGACAACCATCCTGGCTCTCACTTTCAGTAGCATGTTCAACCATTTGCCTGAGCATTTCAACCCTTCTGCTGTAAAGGAAGATGTGTCAAATGACTTTGCCAAGCTGTTAGCTGTCAGCGTTTTGAGTGTGCAGAAGGTGAGCTGAAAGGCCCCATAGCCTGTGTGTATCAATCAAATGCATCCTTAAAGTAAATATTTCAACTTAGAGTGGGTACACTAGAATTAATCCCTGAGTCAAGGAGCATATGTGATTAAATACATTAAATAGCATGATCATTAAAAATTGTTCATTAACAACTGGCCTAATGAGGGTATACTCATTGATATAATACTGTCACGTTTTGTAAATGCATGTACAATACAAATATAAAATATTTCTACATACGTATCTTTGAAGGAAAGATTTTACAAGTATATATGTGTAGATACAGTAAATATATATGTTATTTACCATAAAAAGATTTTAAGCATATTCACCAAAATGGAAATTATGTTTATGCCTGGAAACTATAATTGTAAATTGTTTTATTTTCATATTCATTTTTGTGTGTGAGGCACAGTCTCATGGAATCCAGGCAGGCTGGCCTTGAACTTACTGTGTAGTTGAAGATAACCTTCCTGTTTTCACTTCCCTAGTGAAAAGGCATTTAATAGTCTAGAGAATTATCAGTATGTACCACCATATCTGCTTTATATAGTTCTGGGATTAAACCAAAGGCTTCATGCATGTGAAGCAAACACTCAGCCTCATATCTATATTTCTTAAAATTTCAAAAGCAACTATTGGACTGGTCAATAAATGGGCAAACTGGTTAAGCCGGCCATGCCCAGTCAGACCTGAGTTGGCAGCTGATATCTGATCCTGGCCATCTGGATGGTAAGCTGTACCCCATCCAGGGAGGTCATTAGAGGATTCCAGGTGTCAAGTATCATGTGCCAATCTGTCAAGAAAAAAAAAATCTAGAAAGACAAGTAAATTCAAGGATTTAAAATACAGGCGTGGGGCTAGGGATGTAACATGGTTGGCAGGGTACTCGCCCAGCATGCATGAAGTGCTGAGTTCCAGTCCCAATCTCACATAAACTGAGCATGATGAGGCATGCCTGGAACCCTGGATCCTGGAAGTGGAGGCAGGAGGATCAGGAGTTAAGGTCAACCTCTGATACAAAGTAGTTCAAAGCAGTCAGACTGGAACACATTCAATCCTGCCTCAAAAAAGTGGGAGGGGTAAGGGAAATACATATATATATCAGGATTAAAAATGCAACAGCTCATATTTAAAGGTGATGTGGGACGTTTTAACTTTCCTTTTGAAGTACCAGGGAAATCACCTGAAGCAAGTTAGAGGGTTTGGTTGGAGGAGGTCAGGTCTCCAGCCAGTCTCGAAGACGAACCCTATCCTGAGAACTTAAAAGCAGGACTCACAAACACAGACAGGGAAATACCTCTCTCAGGTTCCACCCGGCCCTCAGCTCCTCAGGAATCTTTACAGGCACTGCTTTGAAGGATGTGACCAACCACCTCCTTCTCCAGCATAGGATGAGTAATGAGGGAATTTAGAATAGAGATCTCTTTGTCCCCATAGCACTTTGACCCCATGTCCCCAAGCATCCCTGCTGTCAGGGGATTCTCCACCACACTGGGACACCACCCCCACTCTCTCCACGTCTATGCATCATAACAGCAAAGGCTTCTGTGTCATAGTTCAGAGTAAGTACTTCATACAAGAAAAGCAAATATCTATGAAACATCCAGGTAAGGAGTCTCGGGTACTTAATCCCAGGTCTCTTTACTCATCCTCTGAGAGATGGCAAAGGTTAGCTCCAGCTCCTCCACTCTCACTCCCCGGCTTCCTGAAGGTCAAGGCTGCCTCTATCAACAGAGACCGCAAACACCATGTCACCTTTCCAGTTTCTCTCAAACTAAAGTGGCCAGGTATTCCCCATTTGGCCAATGAAGTTGAAGAAAAAGACATCTAAGAGTCTAGGGAGATGGCTCAGGTGGCCAAGTGCTTGTCAGGACCTGGGTTTGATCCCTAGAAAAGTCCATGGTAGTGGGTACTATAGTTTTGTGCTAGACATAGCCTCCCTATGGCTTGGTGGCCAGTCTACCCCACTTGGTGAGCTCCAGGCCGGTAAGAGACAGTCTCAAAAATAAGGTAGATAGTATTCATGGGGAACGATATCTGAAGTTGTCTACACATGCATTCATGTGCCTTCACACACACACACACACACACACACACACACACACACACACACACATACACACGCATGCACAATTAACAGCAGATGTACAAATAATCCCCCAACAACAGCCAAAAAGTTGTAGTTATATTTTGTGGTCTCTTAGCAACATGAATGCTAATATATTTATGCAGATGAAGATGTTGACTAGATAAAGAGGGAGAACAGATGTTTTCATTAGTTTCCAATTTGAAGATGAAACTATGAAATAAAAGGAAAAGTCCTTAGAAACCAAATCTGATTGTTTTCTAAGATAAGTTTTTAGATGAATTAGAATCATTGCTCTCTCTAATCCCAGGTTACTGTCACAAACCGCACACCAGGTGTGTAATTATGAATTCCCCAGAAAAAAAAAAAAAAAAAAAAACAAAAAACTGGGAAACTGAAAATGTCTATATCCAAGCCTTACCCCTAGAGACAAGGTACAAACAATTTGGGAATAGAAAAATCAGTTATTTTGCCTGTGTCTAGCTTGTCAGTATGTGTGTGTATGTGTATGAGTGTGTGTACATGTGTGTGCAAGGATGTGAACTTATAGATTTATCTGTGGAAGCCTGAGGTTGACAGCATTTCTCACTGAATTAGAAGCTTGCCGTTGCAGTATGGACTAAACTGGCTGCCCAGTGAGCCCTAAGGACCTTGGGGTTTCAGACACAAAAGCAGATGCTGAAGACCAGCACTCAGGCCCTCATGCTTGTACAAGGAGCACATTACCCACTGGGTTATCTATTTGCCCCTGTGTCTGGGTATACCACTCATGAAGGTTTCTTATGGCAGTGGGATTGAACCCAGGGCCTTAGACCTGCAAGATAAGCACTCTACCACTAAGCTATGCTGTGTGTTACTGTCTCTGTTATTTGAGTATTTGATATTGTCCCCCAGTGTAGGTCAACTTCAGCTATGATTTTGTAACTGAACTGGAGCCCAGGACTGACACTCTGATGCTGTCTGACCTCTACATGTGCTCTATGATGTGTGTGCAGCTGTACTTACACACACATGTATATACACACATACAAACACACACACACGTACACACATGTATACACACACACATATACACACATACAAACACACACATACACACACACATACAAACTCACACATATACACACACATACACACACACATATATACACACACACACACACACACACACACATACACACACATACAAACACACACACACATACAAACACACACACACATACAAACACACACACATACAAACACACATACAAACACACACACAAACACATACACAAATAAAAACACACACACACATACAAACACACACACATACAAACACACATACAAACACACACACACATACACACACATACAAACACACACACACATACAAACACACACACATACAAACACACACACAAACACATACACACATACAAACACACACACACAAACACACACAAACACACACACACATACAAACACACACACAAACACATACACACATACAAACACACACACACACCACACACACACACACATTGGACCACCTTTTTTTTTTCTTTTTCCTCAGTGGCTGGTGCTGGTCTGGTTGTATAGATCTGTAATTCTAGCTCTTGGAAAGTGGGCAATAAAGAATCAGGAGTTCAAGGTAACCCTCAGCCACATACCAAGAATCCAAGACCACCCTGGGATACATGAGAGCTTGTCTCAAAACATTAAATACATAAATACATCTAAATGAAAAAATAATGTAAAATCTGCTCCTGGTCTCCATAGTGGCACAGACAAAAATCAGCGCACAATATAGATAGAGTGAGTTAAGAAGCCGAGCCATGGCTCCTGTCATGTCATTTTTCATGTTTATGGAATGCAGAGAAGTTCCTTCACACAAGGAAGGCACTCTTGGGGGAGGGGCTTAGCTCTTAACTTATTGGCTGGCTTGTGTGGGGGAGTGGCTTAGCTCTTATAGGCTGGCTTGTGGGGGTGGGAGGGAAGGGTGGTTTCTAGTCTTTCCTGGTCTGTCACTCTGAAATATCATTTTACAGCACATTTTATTCCCACGGCACAGTCTCTGCTCCTTGACTGCTACTAATAAACCTTCACGTGTGTATTTCACAGCGTGTGAAATGTCCCAGCAGGTCCACAGGGGTAAATAAAACATGGCAGTGAAATCGTGGCTGCTGCAGACAGGGAAGTGACCAGCCACTGGAGCCGCTCCAGTGACCTGGGCTCTCAGGACCACCAAGATCGGTGACATTCTTTGCCAACTGCATTGGTTGTAATTGGGCATTTTCCTGCTGCAGAACGAGCTATATTCTACCTGCGGTGGTGGCGGTGGGTAGGTAATGTGGAGATGTGAGTGTTCGAGCCACTGGGCGGATGCAACTTCCTGGACAGTACCAGAGAATCAAGGTGAGAGAAAGGAGTCTGCTGGTGTGAGCTAGTGTAGACGTGAACAGAGAGCTGTGGCAAAGGGAGATGAGAAAGGGGATCGGGAGAGGTGAGTATTGTGGAAGGCAAGAATTGCTAGGGAAGGTAGACACCGAGCTCTGGCTGCAGCATCACAAGCTGTAACTCAATTCCTTATCAGTGATGTGTGCCCACTGGCAGGTTCCTCAGTTTGTCTGAGACCCAGTTCCAGCATGTAAATAGGGGTTAGCTGTGGCTGGGAGACAGCTCAGCAGGTCAAACGCTTGCTGGGCAAGCAGGAGAGGCCGAGTTCGAGCCTCAGGATCCGTGTGAAAAAGCTGGGCGTGATGATGTGCACCTGCAATGTCAGTGCTAGGCAGGTGGAGACGAGAGGATATCGGGGCTCACTGGCCAGCTAGCCTAACCTACTTGGTGAGTTCCAGGCCAGGGAGAGACCTATTTCACAACAAATGAGTCACCTAAGAAAGAACACCTGAAATTCACCTCTGACCTACACACACACACACACACACACACACACACACACACACACACGTGTACATACATGTGAGAGTGTGCACACCTATACACACACAGTTTAAAAAAATAGGTTTGGTGAGGTGTCTCACTGAGTACAGACACCTGCTGTCAACCCTGATGACCTGAGGTCTGTCCCAGGGACCCAGAGGGTGGAAGGAGAGAACCAACTCCTACATGTTGTCCTTAGATCTCCACACTTGAGCAGTGGCACACAGGCACACTCACAATAACAAGTAAGTGTAATAAAAATAAAACAACACAAAGTGGGGCTAGATACGCCTTCCTCCAAGGGTTCATAGGCAATCTCATGAATGATTCCCTGAGTGGTTTCACGTATAGCAGAATTAACTCCACACTCCCCAGCCCACCCGAGATCCTCACCTTCCACCTGGCTGGAGACAGGGTCTCATCACTGATGCCTGTGGGGAGTGAGGTGAGCTGGCTGGCAAGCTCCTGGGGATCCTCCTGCCTCTGCCTCCTGTCTCTGTGGGAGTGCTGTGATTGCAGACACATGTCCCAGATTCACTCGAGTCCTGAGAATCTGAGCACATATTACTGTGTCTGTGTAGCAAGAGCTTTATCCATGAGCCATCCTGCTGAGGAAGACCTCATATGATGACAAGTGACGTTGGAGTACATGTGTTAGAGATGCAGAGAGGCAGCCATGTGCCTCTGTAGGAGGAGAACATTCTGGACAGATGGATCCGTGCCAGTGTGTAAGCTCCAGGACCTGGGCTGAGGCTAGAGCTTGTCCAGTGATGGATGACACCGCCAGCCACTAACCCTGGCCAGAAGTTCCAGGATGCCTTCTCCTGGTCAGGTTTCTCACAGAACCCCAAACCACCCAAGTGAAAAACTCCACATTTACACCAAAGACAGACAGAAGAGGGATTATTCCTTTTATCCAGGGCCTCACAAAAGGAGTCTTTTATTCTAGGGAAACTCCCTGGCACACAGAAAATGGTTTGGGGTTTAAAGTTGTGATTCTTGCTATTTTTTTTAAAATCCACTTCCTACACAAAGCAAGGAAGCCCTGGAGCACTGGTACATTTAGTCTGCTCCAGACACACTTCCCTCGGCCCTCAAAGGAAGCAGTCCTGCTGAGACAGGAGCATGACCCTCTAGAATGGCTAGTGATGACTGGACTTGATTGCATGTTGTAGGCCGCCGTCTTGAGAGGCACCAGGAGCAGCTACTGTGTGTGCCTTGCTAGAGCCCTGTGAGAGCCACAGTGACCCCTCCCAGTCACCCCAGCCCTTGGGGCTCCACTCAGGGCTGTGCTTTTGTGTCATTGTTTTTTATTAGCATTTATTGTTTTATAGTCAAGGAAAATACCCTCTTTGTAAGATTCAGAAAACACACAAGAGAACAAAGAACGATGTTTGAAATCCCCATACCCCTCCCACCCGGAGAAAAGCACTTACCGGCAGCCACTCCGGCCTGCTGCTTGCTAGTCAAGTTGCAGGGATTTAGACTGTCAATCACTTTTTGTGTCCAAAGCTCCTCTGGGTGCTGGGGAGATGGTTCAGTCTGCAAGGTGCTGGCTGCCCAAGCATGAGAACTTGAGTCTGGTCCCCAGCATTGACATTAAAAGCCACACATAGTGGTGCATGCTTAGGATCCTAGGGCTGAGGAGGAAGAGACAGGTAGATTCCTGAGGTTTTCTGGACAGACAGACAGCCCAGGCAAATCAGAGCGTGTCAGGTTAAAAGTGAGCAAACAGCCTGGAGAGATGGCTCCATTGGTTAAAAGCACTTGTTGCTCTTGCAGAGGACCGGGGTTCGATTCCCAGCATCCATGTGGCAGCTCACAACCATTGGTAACTTCAGTCCTAGGGGAGCCAATACCTTCTCTCCCCGTCTTAAACACCAGGCATAAATGTGGTGCACAGACATGCAGGCAAAACACCCATACATGTAAAACAATAAAATAAATCAATCTAAAAAAATACTTTTTTTTTTTTTAAAGTGAGACACCCTGGCTCAAAATCTAAGGTGGCCAATGCCTGAAGAATGACAGCCAAGGTCTTCTACTAGCCACCCCCCCCCCCACACACACACACACTGTCCAATAATGATCACTTATTTCACAAATGAACGTTTCAGAATTTTCTAGCAGCTCTTACAAATTTAGAGGTATGGGATATGGGACAGCAACATCTGTGGATTAAAACCAAGTAAACAAGAAAAAAAAAGACAATCATATCTGCAGCTGGCTTCCCCACCCAGCTCCCCTCATAACCCATACTTTTTGTGTATTCAGGTGCATGTAGGTACATGTGTGTTTGTGTGTATGCAGGTACATGTGTGTTTGAGGCATGTAGTTAAATATGTATGCATGTGAGAGCATGTAGTTCCATGTGTGTGAATGTGCATATAGGTATGTGTGTTCATGTGCACGTAGGTACATGTGTGTGCATGTGATTGCATGTAGGTACATGTGTGTGCATGTGCCTTATACATTATTTTTCACCTGGGAGTTCCCTTTCTCTCCCCTCTTCTCCCTCATCTTCTTTGGCAATCATCTGGGATGCCCAAGGGCTTCCCCTTCCAAATCCCTGGGGACCTGAGAGGTACGACTGTTGAGATTCGGCTGCGGCTGAACAGGGCCCTTCACACTGAGCTATCTACAGCCTCCTAGAGATCTCCACTTCAACAATCTGCAAACAGTGTCGAGGCCTGTGCACAGCTCCAACAATAGCCAGATTGGCTGCCAGCTGCACTGCATCAGCCTGCAGGTTAATTGGCTCACATGAGCGAGACAGAGCGCCAACTGTACCCCATTACACTGAACTGCTTACGGTCAGACTCTATTGTGCTTCCTAACCATTCTCATATTCCTCTGAAGCTTCCAAGAGACAAGAAAAGGATCCAGACTTAAAGAAGATGAGCAAATTCCCATTAGCCACCCATCTAGCAGGCTGTCTTTCTTCCTCATCCTCCGCTCCCTCCCTCACCGAGGCAGACACAGCCATGGGCTACTTCTGTGGCCTCGAAGGCATCCACAGATGAACCAAACATTCTGTCTTTTTGCCATGTGATAGATCTGCATCCTTTAATTTCTGGTTTCTATTTGTGCAAATGTTGGCTCCTGGTTTCTGAAAAGATTTGGTGAAGGCTTTTGTTTGTTTTCTTCTTTATTCCAAGCACATTTAGAGTCTCTGAAGTCTCCTGAAATAATTACCAGCCCGCTGATTCTAATACGCAGTTCATCATATTCTAACATTGACTGCCCAAGTGCAAATCTATATTCCCTTCAGACTTAAGAGCAAATTTCCCCCGAGTAATGCCTGCCTTGCTATTTTAGTCTAGGTAATATTGATCTCCCCACTCTCCTCCAAAGCCCCTTGCAGTGTGCCAATAATTTTGCTATAGAAACCTTTTATTAATGAACTCCCGCAGTTTAATTTGGTTTAGGTAACTTTAAAAAGAAAAGGACAGAATAAAAAGAGCAACAGTTGACGAAATGTTATTTGCTCCAAAAGTGAGGCCACCTGTGAAGTGGTTTGTGGGAGTCAGGGTGACAGTGTGAGTAGGCGATGCTGCTATAAACAAAACTTCCACCAGCTGCCACACTGCTCTGAGTCACCCGGAACAAGAGGATGTCCCACTAAGCTGAAGATTTTGATTATGCCCAGAGCTGGGTGGCACCAAGCCCAGAAGTGACTGGCACATCAAGACCTAAGCCAACCAGACACCTCTTAGCTGGCTGTCCCTGTGATGCTGAAATACCCAAACTGAGAAAGCCCAAGATGCCCAGGGAGAGACTATGGGCTGACATGTCAGACATGTTTTACGTGAGAAGGAAGATATTTTATCCCAAGATCAGCCTCTATACAAAGTGATTAAATCAGATTCAGAGAGAGGAGCTGTTTTTCCTAAGCTGGCCTGGGTCTGTCTGTGAGAGGCCGTTAGTGGTTCTTCAGGGTGAAGCTAATCAAAGCGAAAGTCTTGGCAGGAAAGATCTTACCCACAATCCCGGAGACCTGACCACAGGTGAGGCTGCCACTGAAACTCCCCGAGAGGAGGTCAGCAACCAGACCCAGAGCAGAAGCCTTGCAGAGGCCTCACACACCTGCCCCAGACCTGGGCTTTCCAGCCTGGGTGGTACCACCTTTGTGGCCACAGACGCAGGTTACATCATAGTCTGGAATGGCTTTGGTTAGGCAGAAGTGACCGCACACTGAGTAGAACCATGTTCAAGTCTGCTTTTGCCCTGACACTGTAGATCTAACTTGGCTGGCTCTAAGATTAAATAGAGAACATAAGATAGTTGAATCCACCATATACTCTCCCTAACACATCTACCCAGTCAGCCTGTGGTCATACTAGAAACTGAAGAACATTTAATATTAAGATTGTTAAAGACAATTGCTCATATGAATGACTAGATATTTGGATAGGTGAGAAGATGGTTATTTGGATGGATGAGATAGATGGATGGTGGTTGGTTGGCTAGGTGGGCAGATGGTTGAATAGGGAGCTAGGTGGGTGGATGGGTGGATGTCTGAATAAAAGGTGGGTAGAAGGATGGATGGTATAGATAAGATGGATGGATGGGTGGATAGATTAGATAGGTGGGTAGGTGGAAATGTATGTATTGATGGGTATGTGGATAAATGGTCAATATGGCATATGAAGAGATAAAGGGATAGCTAGGTAGATAAAGGGATGAAAAATGGAAGGCTGAAGAAGAATCAGACATAAATTCCAGGAAAATGTAGAATAAGAAATTAAAACATGGGGGCTGGAGGTGTTGAATGTGCAAGGACCCCAGCACTGGAAACAAGGGGATGAGGGAAATGGGGCACACAATGTTATTGGATAACAATGGAAACATGAAGAGAGCTGGGGATGGAAGATATCAGCACACAGAAGATGGCTTGGAGAGAGGAGGGCCGACAGAACTATGGTGCTGGTGGGGAATGGCAGGAAAGAAAATCCCAGGAAAGGCCAAAGAACATTGCTTATCCTCGTGATTTTGGCAGTGTCTTTTAGAGTCAGAGCCCTTGAGGCAGAGGCAGTCTTCCATCATCAAAAGACATCGTTTCATGGAGCCATTTGCTCAACCCCTCCATTAATTCCTTCCCTTCACCAGCACACAGAATGTGTGGAAAGGAAATCTGAAAGTTGCTTTCCGGTTATACGTGTGTAGTGTTGTGCCCATGAACAGACTTACGAAGACCTCGGTTTCTTCAAGGGTTGTATGGGGTGAAAGCCTTTACCCCCAACACCTGGAAGGTCTACAGTCTCTGGACTTATAAATAGCCATTGACTCTGCTGGCACACAGGACTTGTCTTTTCCTGCCCCTCCTTTGGGTCTTTCACTGAACCCATTAATGCTCTACTAAAGATCAGGAAAAGGAAACATATCTCAGACCTCCTACCATTGTACTGTTTGTTGACAGTGGAAAATTTAGTAAAGGGGTTAAAGGGCTAGCTACAATGGTATCGAGGGTCAAGTGTGGACTTCCTTCTTTGAACAGGGCCCATCAAGGAGCTGGGCATATAGCTCAGTTGACGGAGTACTTGTCTGGCGTGTACAGAGCCCTGGGTTCCATCCTCATCACTGCATAGAACAAGGCATAGTGATGTACTATGTACTAAGGAAGTGTAAACAGGAGGACCTTAAGGTCAACATTATCTTTGGTTACATAGCAAGTTTGAGACAACCTGGGCTATATAAGACCCTGTATTTAAAAGAAGAAGAAGAAGAAAGAAGGAGGAGGAGGAGGAGGAGGAAGAGGAGGAGGAGGAGGGGAGGAGGAGGAGGAGGAGGAGGAGGAGGAGGAGGAGGAGGAGGAGGAGAAGAAGAAGAAGAAGAAGAAGAAGAAGAAGAAGAAGAAGAAGAAGAAGAAGAAAAGAGTTGTTAAGCAACACTATCCTGAGGCTAGGAAAGCCCTATGCAACCCTGCTTTCACCAATCCTGTGTATAATATGCACAAGCTGGACCACACCATTGAGCTAATCCCTTTCTCCAGCTGTTTCCAGTGTATTACATCCACATCATCTACATCAGTATCCCTGCGCTGTTGTGCTGGTTAGTCGAACTGATAACTTGGAAAGATGGTTTCGATGAGGGATTGTCTAGACCAGATTGGCACGTCTATGGGAATATCTATAGAAAGGGCAGATTGTCTTAGTTATTAATTGACATAGGAGGGTCCTGCCTACTGTGGGCAGCACCATTCCCTAGTGTGAGGGGTATATACGAACTGGTGAGGGCTAGTTGAGTACTAAACAGGTAAGCAAAATGGGTACATTTATTTCTCTCTGCTCCTGACTGTGGATGGGATGTGGCTAGCTTCTTGAGTTCCTGCCAAGATTTCCCTGAAATGGTGGACTGTAGCCTAGAGTTCCATCACCCTCTACCAGCAATCACAGAAATCGGAGTCTACAGAAGAAATTTTGAGACACTCCCCCCTTTTGTTCTAGAGATCACAAGACTAAAATGGTGACTGGCTGTGTTACAAACTAGCCATGTTTGCTTTTTTCCTACCACACCACACTGCACTATTAGGTAGGGGATCAACAAGCCTTGCTGGAGGGCTTGCAGGTAGCCCCAGAAATGGTAGAACCCCTAGTACCAAGTTAAGAAAGGTAGAAACACTACATGAAACCCAGAGTCATATTCAGAATGAAGAACTTAAATGCCAGTTCAGCGATAGCTGCATGAAGTTATGGTTCCCCCAATCACGTTCTGTGTGTGAGAGGGCAAATGTGTATGTGCAGGTGGACATATGCCTGTGTGCATGTATGAATGCATGTGTGTGTACATGCATGTAAAAACTAGAAGTCAAACTCATGGCATTCCTCCAGAGCTATCCAATTTGTTTTTTGAAAGATGGTCTCTCACTGGGACCTAGGGCTCACCAGTTAAGCTAGGTTGGCTGGTCATCAGCCCCTGCTGACCCTCCTGTCTCTGCCTCCCCCCCTCCCCTGTGACAGGGTTACAAGTGCACACCACTACGCACAGCCTTTAACATGGCTTCTGTTCTATGGAACAAAGCTGGATCCTCAGGCTTGAGTGGTAAGCACCCTCCCCACTGAGCTACCTCCCCAGCTCACCCACTAATTACATTTCTAATAAACAGGGTCAGGACAGATTCACGGTTGGACTTCATCCCTGTAAATGGACCATGGGGAAGGTTCTTCTAGGAAGATCTGTTACCAGGATTCCATCCTCTGGGGATAAAGTCAAGGGGCACTGACCCTGATTCCCAGCTCTAGCAGCCTGCGAGATTCCCCACAAGGAAAGAACGCCCTCTCCCCAGGCAGGTCAGACAGATTATAGTTTGCCTTTCCCACGCTGTTTTCTTGCCCGTGAGTGGCAAACGTGATGTCTGTGTTCCTTCCCCAGCATGGTCCTTTCTGTTGAGGTTCTTCTACCCCACTTCATTTCCTTGGGTACAATTTGCAGCTGGAGAAGGAAATGTGTGAGAGAGAGCGAGAGAGCCACCGTGTTGATGCTATTGGTCCTCCAGTCTCCTGGTCCAAACAAATGTCGTGCTTGATGAAGAGATGAAAGCTGGGTCTGTGAGCGTGGGAGACAAGCCAAACCAACCCAAACACTAAACCGGCACACAGGCTGGCTTGTCTCATCTGAGATATCGTACCTCTATTTAGAGATCTGGAGAACTGGGCTCACCCAGGCTTGCCTGAAAAGTCCGCTTTAAGAGCATTAAGAAACCCCACTAATAAGTAAGAAATACCTGTGTAGCAACTAAAGATCAAGACTTCTCTTTTTTAAGGAAGGAAAACAGTGAAACACAGCAAAGGTCTCTGCCACATTTGTTTAACAACCACATCAGAGAGTGACAATCCTAACAGCCAACTGTGTTTGATCTGAAGGTGCCAGGTAGAAAGAATGGCACCCTGGACTGTCCCCATTTCCTTTAAACATTGCTTCTCCTTCTAAACAACCCAGAGGAGTCCAATCACAGGGTTTCATCTTCAGATGCCCCAACACTTGGTTTTTTTTTTTTAAACATTAGTAAGAAAAGGTAGAAATGACTAAAGAATAAATCAATAAAACATGATGTAAACATGTTGAAGTATTATAAAAATGGAACATTTTGACATATATTTCCATATGGAGGAAACTTGGAAAATTACAAACTAGTATTAAACAATATAAACCCAAACTGGGGAGATAGCTCATTTTGGCAAATGCCTGCCTAACAAGCACAAGGGCCTGCATTACAAAAGAAACCATGTTTTTTATAAAAAAAAAAAATATATATCCAGGCTTGGTGACTCCCCTTGTGATACCAGTACTGGGGGCGGGGGAGGGGGGACAGAGACAGATGGATCCCTGGAGCTGGCCGGCCATCAGATTGGCCTACTTGACAAGTTCCTGACCAGTGGGAGAGGTCTTGGCTAAAAGAAAAGGTGAATAGTTCCAGAGGGATGACATTTGAGGTTGCACTCTGACCTACACACACACACACACACACACACACACACACACACACACGTGCGCACACTCACTTATACACACAAATGTTTTTAAACTTTTTTTTTTTTTAAACAGACATCAGGCCAGTGAGTGTGCAAGCATGAAAACCTGAGTGAGTTTGATCACAGGATCCTACAGTGGAACAAGAGAACCAATTCTCAAAAGTTGTCCTCTGAGCTATACAAACAGGCTATGGTATGTACCCCATCCACAGTGACACACATTCTCCCCTGTGCCTGTGCCAAACTGTTCATATGGTGGTCAGAGGATGATCTTAGGTGTTGACCATTGCCCTCCATCTTGTTTGAAACAGTCTCTTGCTAGCAGCTGTGTGCTGCAGGCTCCTTGGCCTAAGAGCTTTGGGGACACCCTACTGCTACCTGTCGCCTGGCTGTCAGAGCCCTGAGATTACAGACATGTGCTAAGCATCCAGCCTTCATGGGGTTCTGAGGATTCAAACTCAGATCCACACATTGGACACTGTTACCCACTAAGTCATTTCCCCAGCCCTCTGTTTCTATTTTTAATTGACATGCAATAATTATATGGTGCACAATAGGACATTATAGTACATTTGTATGATGTACAATATCTATATGGTAATTGGCATATCTCCGAGACACACATACTCCCCCTCTTTCTCTCTCTCTCCCTCTCCCTCCCTCACCCCTCACCTTCTCTCTCAGAAAAAGAAGAGACAGAAAAGGTCACATAAGTGCATTTTCACAATGTATCAGAATATTTAAGTCCATAGTTATCAAGGCTGTGGGGAGATAAGAATCCCTTCATATTGGATAGAGACTTTATCTGGGGGTGATGAAAACATTCTGGATACAGATGGAAGTCACACATTGCTGGTATACTAACTGCCACTGAATCGTATGCTTTCATTTTGTGTACATGGATTTATATGATTTTCGTACAAAGTAGAGCTGGAGAGATGGCTCAGCAGTTAAGAGCACACACTGCGGTTACAGAGGAACAGAGTTCAGATCCCAGCACCCCAGTTAAGTGGCTCATAACCACTTATAACTTCAACTCCAGGGGACCTGACACCCACTTCTGGTCTCCACAGGTACTGCACTCATGTGCACCTAACCTGAGACAGACAGACAGACAGACAGACAGACAGACACACACACACACACACACACACACACACATTAAAACAAGATGATTTAAAATGTAAAAGCGTGATACAGCAGTACCCTTTACCTTATAGTGTTGCATATGTAAATTTGGAAATAATGCTAGTATGCTAATTTTATTGTTGTACATGTTTGCTATAAATTTTAAATGTATATAGGGTAGAAAAGACATCATCTACGTGTCTATCTGCATGTATGTTCCTGAAATGTTATAAGGTAAAAGTAACAGAAACTGGTCTGGAAAATGATTTATCAGGTGAAGGTCCTTGCTACCAAGCCTGACAACCTGAGTTTGAGCCCCAGAAACCACACAGTAGAAAGGGAGTACCGACGCCCGCAAGTTGTCCTCTGACCTCTAATTTAGGTCATGGCACATGTGTGAGCATGTACACACACACACACACACACACACACACACACACACACACACACACGTACATATGTATCCATAAATAAAAGTAAAAACAACAACAACAAAAATTATTGAATGTCAATTAAAAATAGAAACAGAGGGCTGGGGAAATGACTTAGTGGGTAACAGTGTCCAATGTGTGGATCTGAGTTTGAATCCTCAGAACCCCATGAAGGCTGGATGTTTAGCACATGTCTGTAATCTCAGGGCTCTGACAGCCAGGCGACAGGTAGCAGTAGGGTGTCCCCAAAGCTCTTAGGCCAAGGAGCCTGCAGCACACAGCTGCTAGCAAGAGACCGTTTCAAACAAGATGGAGGGCAATGGTCAACACCTAAGATCATCCTCTGACCACCATATGAGCAGTTTGGCACAGGCACACACACACACACACACACCATTCACCCACAACAAGTAAAAATTTTAAAAATATATCTAGAAGCAGGACCAAAACTACACAAAAATAAAATGAAACTTTGAGTCCAAAGCTGCTTCTTTCCCCACCAATGAGCTGGGCTGCCAAAGCACACTCAAATAACTTGTGAAAATTCCCAGAGTCACACTCTAAGAAAAATGAGGCCAGACAAGCTTCTGCAAACGCCTGGCCTGAAACCTCAGATCGTCCAGGGTGGCTAGGTAGTTTGTCTGGGTGGTTTCAACTCTTGACCCAGAATTGAAACTCTCCTGAAAAGACGGGTCTGAGTGGTGAGGACTTTGAGTCACTCCTTCCTCTCAGGGAGCCTTTCTCAGGCACCGGCAGGTCAAGTCTGGTTTGTGGGCCAGCCTCAGCCTAAAGACCTACTTTGCAAGACTTGGAAGAGCTGCACGCTTGTGCCTCCTGGAGACAGGCACCCTAGTGGAACTTTGCGTGGTGAAGGATAGCAGGTTGCCAGAGAGAAGAGAAGATTGTGGGCCGAGCCATACTATGAGATCTTGCTTAACCTGCTTCTGAACCTTAAGAACTAATGTTCTGCTGGGCGGTGGTGGCGCACGCCTTTAATCCCAGCACTCGGGAGGCAGAGCCAAGCAGATCTCTGTGAGTTTGAGGCCAGCCTGAGCTACCAAGTGACTTCCAGGAAAGGCACAAAGCTACACAGAGAAACCCTGTCTCAAAAAACCAAAGAAAAAAGAACTAATGTTCTAACCAGTTCCACCTTCCTGAACACAATCAGTTGGGTATTAGAGTCCTAGTGCCCCACTCGCTGGTCCCCATCATTTGGTTCTCCCAGGCTCCCCTTGGCTGTGCAGCCCTCCCCACCATTCTTAAGTTCCATCCTGAAGAGGAAGGAGTGTGCAGACATCTAGCTGAAGATCACTACCTCCTCGTCACCCTGTACCTCCACTTCTGTAGCTCAGAAGAAACCTTGAGGGAATCAGCTCTTTCTTTCTACTGTGTGGGTCCCTGGAATCGAACTCGGGTCATCAGGCTTGGCAGCAACCACCTTTACCTGCCAAGCCGTCTCACCACCTAGACCTGCACCTCTGATAGAACCGGTATCTCTCCCACTCATGGGCTGTGGCAGCTCAGGACCATGCAGTGTCTATCACCCAAAGTTAGGAATTCAAGCTTTGTCACAGAATGGATGTTTTAGCACAACCTCTCCAATTTACCCACTGGATTTTACTGCCTCCTACCCAGAGCAGGACCTGAGAGCTATGGCGTCTCACTCCCTGTGTCTGGCACATAGCCAACCCAGAAAACTCACTGCTAAATAACTAGATGAGTGACATGCAGCAGTTGGGTTCAGTTGAAGCAGTGGAAAAAGTATCTAGGATACAAAGTAAGAAGATGCCTGAGAAAGATGCTGTGGCAGGTGCCAGACACTAGATGCCACTTTGTGTCACAGTCTTTGGGAGACCAGATGTGAGAGAAAACATCAGGGAAGGCTGAGACTGGCAGAACCAGTCAAGGTAGAAGGGGTCAGGGAACAGGATGAACAGGGGTCACATAGAACAGAGGGGCTGATATAATCCCTAGGGATGACTTATTCATCATTCAAGTTTGGATTTTCCTTTCCACAAGTCATGGGAAGTTGGTGATACCTACCTACATGGTTAGGGTCAAAGCCTGGGCCCCAACAGCTCCAACTAGCTATGTTCAGCCACCCATTTTCAATAGGCCTCTGGCCTCCAGACACATGTATGCACACATGCACACACACACACACACACACACACACACACACACACACACACAAATCTAAATAAGCAGGAATTCTATTGACATCATAACTTTGTTTCGTGAGTTTTGCTTCAACACCTAGTGATCCTCTGCTATTTGGGTTCCCTACAGTGTGGACAAACTCAAACACCTTAGGGATGTTCCAGAAATAATTCTCAAATTCACAGAATTGCACATTAGAAATTGCTTCTGTTCTGAGGATGCAGCTCAGCTGGTAGACTGCATGACCAGCACACATGAAGTCCTGGGTTCCATCCTCAGTACCACATAATGCAGTACAGTTCTGCACATCTATCACCCCAGAACTCTAAAGGTGGAGACAGGAAGATCAGGAGTTCAAGGTCATCCTCATCTACATAGCATTGAAGCCTAGCCTGGGATTAATGAGAATTTGGCTCATAAAAGAAGATACACGTACATTCCCAAGACCTTAAACAAGTAGAAATGTGGCTTTTTGCCCCCCCTCCCTGATTGCCATGGATCTTAATGCTTTTGGAAGAATGGAAAAGGTTTCCAGAAAAAAGCAAGCAAGTGCATTTAGCTACAGCAGAAAGAGGAGGTTTTGAACCAGTGTCCTGCAGTGCAAACAGAGTGAACTAACAACTTCGAAAGGAATTTCTACCAATAGAAACAAGAACATGCCCCATCCCGGCTGAATCGGGTGCATTTCTCGAGATGACCAACACAGCATACCATCTTCTGCAAACGTCAGAAACACCTGAGTTTCCCCTGGTCTCTCTGCCTTAGGGGAAATCTAGACCCCACTCATCTCTTTGCCTGCTTGAGAATAGTTCAGAGCTCACAGACTCTCAATATGATGCCCTGGGAACAGACTCAGAATCTCAAGCAAATCTCGGACATCTGTGATATGGAATGAATCATGGAACATCAAATATGACAAATGTGATCAGTGTCTTGCTCGGCCATCATTAGAGAAGCTTCCTCATGCAGTAGATGGGAACACACATACACACACACACACACACACACACACACACACACACACAACTGGACCAAGTGCAGAGAATGGAACACTCAGGCCTAAATGAGACGTCTCAATGAAATGCCTCCAGGGCTCAGGGAGCTCTGCAGAACAGGCTCAAGAAAGACCGTAAGAGTCAATGGGCATGGAAGATACCAAGGAAACAAGGCCTTCTAGACCTAACAAGGCCTGGCACACCTATGAACTCACAGGTACTGTGGCAGCATGCACAGGGCCTGCACAGGTCGGCGTCAGATGAGCTCCCCGTGCCGAGCTGAGAGGAGAACGGGACACAAGCCCCACCCTACTCCAGAAACTGTCTCCAATAGACACTGCTCACGAAGGAAAAGTTAGTTTTCTCCAGTGTAGTCTCACTGGGTAGACAAACCACACTTAAGGGAGGCCCCAGGTCCAGCAGATGGCCAACACAAAATGAATTCAGTAATATTTGAGGGTTTTGTTTGTTGTTTGTTCTGGGTTTTTTATTTTTGTTTTTGATTTTCTCACAATGCTTTGTCTGGGCTTTTTTTTTATTTAACTTATAGATCTTTTGTTTCTGTGTTAAGGTTTTTGTTTGTTTTTGTGTGTTTTCCATGTGTGCGAATGTGTGTGACTCAGCATCTGTTCCTTGTGCTTTTTCTTTGGCTCTGTTTGCTTGCTTTGTCTATTCTGCTCTGTTTTTATTTTATTATTACTATTTTTTAAGATGCCTGTTAGTATTCTAATGAAAGAGAGGAAGAAAAGGTGTGGAGTGGGTGGGTGGGGAGGTGGGAGGATCTGAGAGGAGTTGGGGGAGGGGAAGCAATAATCAGAATATATTGTAAGGGGGAAACCATTTTTAATACAAAGAGAAACCATGGAGTTCGAGGCCAGGGAGGTGGCTCATTGGTAAAGTGCTTGAGTTTGACTCCCCAGCACTACACAGAAGCTGGCTGTCTACAACTCTAGGAGGTGAAGGCAGGCCGATCCTGGGGCCTTGCTAGGCGGCCAGGCCAGCTAGTAGTGAGCTCTGTGTTCAATGTGTCACAGACAATGACTAGGAAGATGCTTGACAACAACCTTGCATGTGTGAGTGCATGCATGTACACACATGTACACACACACACGTAAAATAAAAAATATTTTAGAAACAGGGTTCTGTTTCTAAACTCTTCTTCAAACTCTGAAGATCCTAATGTACTACAGTTGGAAGGTCACCAAGTAATCTAAATGATCAACTAAAAAAAAGTAACAAAATAAGTTGTAATTTTAAAATCCTATACATAAAGTTAGGTGTGTGTGTGTTTAATGTGAAGTGTGGGTGTCTTGTAAATACAGTTTGATGTGCGCCATGGGAGGATTTCTGGGAGGGGTGGTAATTTGATACGTAAGGTTCTTAAACATGGTAATTCGAGTTGCCTCCAATGCCAACATCCCTCTGAGAACATCATGTTTTAATTTATACATCTATTGACTTACCAGGAAATGTCTCTGACTCGTCACTAAAATAGTGAACACGTGCCTGTTAACATGTGCTGCCAGAATTAACTTTGTAATAGTCTAATTAGAATTGGCACATAAGCCATCACTTAATATTTCTGGGAACACTCACTGTGCTGTTGTCAATAAAGTCCAACCAAATGGCCCAGAAAGTTTGAACACTGGATAACATTGATGAGAAATTCAAGACTGGGGCGGCCACAGGATATCCAGAGGAGTTCCAGTGAGGATTCAGTGGTGACGGTGGACCAGAAACCAGAGGCCTTGAACCAGACTAGTGACTCATCGTAAAAACATTTGCTAGTAAAGGTGACTGGACAAAAGTGTGTACTATGTGAGACACCAAGGCCCTCAAGGCCATCAGGACAAATCAAGAGGTGTTGGAGAGGCGGGAAAGAAGGAGAAGCAAAGGTTTGTTGTTTGTTTTGTTTTGTTCTTATTTTTGTTTGCTTGCTTATTGGTCTTTGTTTTCTTTGGTGGAGGGCACTGCAGGGGTGAGGGGGACATGGGGGACTGGGAGGTGAGCAGAATTGGGGTGCAGGATGTGAAACTCCCAAGGAATCAATACAGAAGTTAAATTTACAAGAAGAAAAAAGAAATCCAAGTCTCTACATTTTCTTCAGTGGTACAGGCATGGTAAGTCACCTATGATCCTGTAAGTACCTCCTCACTAATGTTCCTGCAAGTACCTCTTCACTAGTACTCCCGTGAGTACCTCCTCACTAATACTCCTGTGAGTACCTCCTCACTAACACTCCTGTAAGCAACTCCTCACCCACACCCTGTAAGGAACTCCTCACGTGTGCTCCTGTAAGAATCCCTCACCCATACTCCCATGAGGAGCCCCTCACCCATGCATGATCTTATATGGAACCTTGATCAAACTTGTTGATTAAAAAAAAAGACATTAAAGCAAAGGGGGACAAGCTGGTAAAATGAAGTGAAACAGAAGTGGGGAGAGCAGTGGAGCAAATATGATTGAGGTGCATCATGCAAATGTCATAATGAAACCATTATTTTATATAGTTAATACATCCTCATTAAAAAAAAAAAAACTTTTTTAAAGGATTGAAGTGCCTGGACTAAACTGTTTGATCTAAGAAGGACAATCGAGTTTGCTGCTTATTCTCATAAATTGTTGCTGTTGGGTTTTGTTCTCTTGAGGGGCCTGCCACCTGGATCCCAAATAAATCACACACAGTGAGACTTGTTATTACTTATAAATGCCTGGCCTTAGCTTGGCTTGTTTCTTGCCAGCTTTCTTTAGCTTAAATTTATCCCGTTTAGCTTTTGGCTTTTATCTTTCTCTATTTCTGTATACCTTTCTTTATTTCTTACTCTACGGCTTGCTGTGTAGCTGGGTGGCTGACCCCTTGTGTCCTCCTCCTTCTCTCACTCCTTCTTCCTCTCCTCCCAGATTTCTACTATATAGTCTCTCTGCTGCCAACCCCGCCTATCCTTTCTCTTGCCTCACCATTGGCCATTCAGCTCTTTATTAGACCATCAGGTGTTTTAGACAGGCACAGTAACACAGCTTCACAGAGTTAAACAAATGTAACATAAACAAAAGTAACACACCTTAAAATAATATTCTACAACAATAAATCATCCTCTTTTCCAGATCACTCCCTGTGTCTCCTGAGTCATAGCCAGCGGGGAACATATTCATTCATAAACAGATTATGAAAATTCAACAGTTTAAAATTTAACGGGTCAGCCCACAGTCTTGTCAAAGATGAATGATGGTCTGGGGACATAAACCCACAGAAGCCTCACAATGAAGAAACCCTGCAGCTCTGCTTCCTAGCCTCCCCAGAAAGATGGTGACAGATTCCTTTGGACAGCTCCTTTAGAGAGGAGACACTGGGGCTGGGGACGGTGACTCTGGTGAAGTACTTGGCACATAAGCAAAAGGATCTAAGTCCAATCCCTGGGGCCCGTGTAAGCCATGAACAGCCTGTACCTGTAGTTCCCAGCACTGGAGAAGCAGGCACCGGTGGGTCCCTGGGACTAGCTATTTGGAAGGAGTCTGGTGGAAGATCCTCCTCGGCTCCCTTCCCCATCTCTTTCCCTAAACCAGCCCCTTCAAAGCCCCACAAACACAGCTCCTCCCCCAGAGAGGCTCTATATCCCACAGGGGATACAGAAGCGGCATCCCAGAAAACAGGCTCGTGGTTCTTCTGGTCTCATGTCCATTTCTTCTCTGTGGCTGGGGAATTGCCTGGAAGCACTTTACCCATTAAACCTGGGCTTTCCAATTCGGTCTGATTCAGTTTGTTGTGAGGGCAGAGAGGCCTTCAAGAGGCCTAAAACCTATCAGTAGCCAGGGAGCCTAGACTACTTGATGAACTCCAGGTTCAGTGAGAGACCGTGTGTCAAACAAACAAGGTGGATAGTACTTGAGGAGCAGCTGAGCTTGTCTTCTGCCCTCCACACACATGCTTAAATATGCATGTACAGGCACAAGCACACACACACACTCACCAAGGAGAGAAGAGACTGTACTCTATTTTAACTAGAAGTTGCAATATCAACTCATGACACCCACAGCTCGGTCCTCACCGAGAGTGGACTCCGGGTTACAAGCGAAATGTCTCCTTCTGAGGGATTTTACATCTGTCATTGGGGCCGTGCTAAAGTACCAGCAGTCACTTTCACAAATGAAACTACTAAAGGAAAACCAAGTCACCAGCAGATGACATAGCACATCTCAGCGTGCAGTCTGTGGACAGAGTGGTATTGTTTCACTACCCTCCTGGCTGCTTTGACGCCAGTCTGTTTCCTGTCTGAATCTTCTATGCAAAACCTGACCTTAAATTGGGCTGGCTGGTACCAGCTTAAAGCTTTGAGGTTTTTCTCAAGTATTGAACACCACTTTTGAAAGGCTGGAAGAAAAGAAAACAGGATGTATCTATCTGAGTTTCATGGGTGCTTGAAATGTATGTTGTGAGGTCTTCTGTGGGGACTAACAGCCTGATACAAAGTCTCTGCATGTGACCTTCCTTAAGCACGGAGTCAAATGCGTGACTTCCCTAGAGCTGGTCCTCATCTTTAAAGAGATATCCCAGCTTCAGTCCTGTGCTCTTCATCGTCATGGAACATCCAAACCCGTGCTGCCCAGGGAAGGTGCTTATGAAGCCAGCTGGCTAGGCTCCCCAAGTCCTGGCTCTGAGCCTAGCTGCCAGGAGTCTACACACAAAGGGACAAGCTCTTCGCTCTCCCTCCTTCCTTCCTTCTTTCTTTTTGGTTGCTTTCTCTCATCCTTCCTTCCTTGCTTTTGTGCATGTAAGTGTGTGTACACATGTTCATATATACATATGAGCATACAAGTAGGTGGAGGCCAAAAGTTAACATCAGATGTCTCAATCACTCTTCACCTTATATTTTTAAACAGGGTGTTTCGCTGAACTTGGAGCTGCTGGTTTAGATTTGGACAGACTGACTGGCCAAGGCTCCAGGCTCCTGACTGCAGCTCTACAGCGCTGGGATTACAGGCCTGGTGTGTGTCACAACCCCAGCTTTTTTGTTTGTTTGTTTAAACATGAGTGTTGGCCTGTTGGACCCAGCTCCACATGCTTGTGTGGGTAGCACTTTACCGACTAAACACACTCCTCTTCCTCTTTTTTTTTTTTTTTAAGTGCATAAAACCAATAAGGGTCAGTAATTTCTTTGGAAAACAGGGACTCATTGATCAATAAACAATAGACATTTATTTTCTCCCATCCAGTTTTCTTGAACTATAATCTTCCTTTATTTCTCAGCATTAGTTGCAGAAATCACTCAGGAAAGCAAATGATCCCACTGACGACGACGACGACGACACTGCAAGTCTGAGCTGTGTTTTCAGAACCTTGAGGATCCACTTTGGATTCCCCTTTGCATAGGATCTGGCTGAAGTTTGGAAAGCAGGGCTGTATACAGTTGAAAGATCTCAAAGATCTTGGCAAAGCTTCCAACTAAAATAGCATGTATAAATGTCAGCATTTGATCAGATCTTACAAGTCACGGAGGGGGGAACCATGAAGCCACGCAGGGGGGGGGAGGGAAGGAAGACACGGGGATCCCCTGGCTCTGGATTTGGACTGTCTGAGGCTGGCACTTTCTGGTGCCCTCCTGGTGAAACCCAGCTGCCCACACAGCATCAAAACAGATTCGACCAAGATTTACCAGCTATCTTGGGGAACTTCTGTGGCCACAACAGTTGTCTGAAAACATGGGCCTGAGGTTTGTCAAACCCTACCAGGAGACCCACAGTCAGAACTTCTCAGGGAATGAACAGCATTGGCTGTCGGTCTGCCGAGCACGGGGATTTCCAACCCTGGCGGCTGAATGATACTCCTGATGACACACTCCATGTTGCTCAGGGGTCCCAAGGGGTTCCCTTATGGTCTTGTAAATGCAACAGCCTAGCAGCATCTAGACATCTCCGTCTCCTGAAGGAGGATGAAACAGGACAAGAGGGAAGGCAGAGAAAATGGCTCTTACCTACAAGGCTTACCTTCTAGCTAACTGACCTGAGCATCCTTGGCCTCATCTTTAAAACGGGCAGGTAATCTCTGCAGAGCTGGTTTTTGAGAAGAGGATGTATTCAAGGGTGCTTTTTTAAAAATGTAAAAAGCACCAAATAAATGAAATATGTCAACACAATATCCATTTATGACACCAACTGGTCACCACGGACGCAATTGCTAAAGTCACTTTTGGACATTTGCTGACCCTGTAAAAATCCAAACAAATCAAAAATCCATAGACTAGAGAAATGACTCAGTCAGAATAGAGATTGCTGTGCAAGCATTAGGACCTGAGTTCACTCCCAGGAGTCTACACACACACACACACACACACACACACACACACACACACAATGTGGTGGTGCATGCTTGTAATCCCAGTGTGAGGAGAAGACAGATAGACACCACCCACCCAGCCTTTACTGTCAGAGTTCTAGGTATCAAACTCAGATCCACATGCCTGTTCAGCAAGCTCTTGCCAACTGAACCATCTCCCCCCGGCCTCACATAAACCTTCAATAGCTTACACAGAATACAAACAAGATCACAAATCATTTTCTGTCCTAGTGTTACTGTGAGCCTGCCAGCTCCACAGCCTGTCCTCCTCTCTCTCAGTTCTAAGATCCTTCTCTGGAAAAAAACAAAAACAAAAACAAAAACAAAACAAAAAAAAACCAGATGATGATCACATCCTCAAATGCAGAACTGAATCCATGCCTAAAGCCTTCTGAGAGCAGCTAGGGTAACGGCTCAATCAGTAGAACACTTGATGTGCAAGCCGAAGAACCCGAGTTCAGTCTCTTGTTAAAAGCCGGGCATGCATTTGTAATCCCACCAGGTGGAATCCCTGGAAGGTGGCCCCAAGACGATCCTGGGGCTCCCTCCAGCCACCCAGCCAAGCAGCAAGCAGCAGATGCAAGGACAGGTTCTATCTCAGAAAGCAAGGTGAGCAGCCCCTGAGGAATGACATCCAGGGTTCACCTTTTCTGCTGCCCACCCACCCACCCACCCCCAGCAAGCTCAGGCTTTCTGAGGCCGGCTTTACACCTTTCTCTTCCCCCTAGGTCCTCTGTGCTTCATGTCCATCCTGAATCTCCAGCAAAGACACGAGTGCTTGAAGAACAGAAATGGATATTACCCCTCCCTCTGTCCTGAATTAACAATTGTGGCATTGACTACCTTTTTTATTTATTTATGTATCTGTGTTTGTATGGAAGGAGGTAGAGTAATGAGCATGCCACAGCACACATGTGGATACCTTCTACATCTCCTCACAGTCCCTAACTATGGATTTGGAAAGCTTTTAAGGATAAGCAAGAGTTGCCCTCGCCCGGACAAAGTCAGCCCACACTGACGTTAGCAGGGCAGGAATCCCCCAGTTTCCCAAGGCACAAACATTTGTCTTTGCTGAAGCTTCTCTTTGCAAGGTCTTAAAGATGCACGTCCAACTTTGCCCTGAGCAGCCAACTCAAGTGACCACTCTGACACACTTGCCCACATTTAATCACATACCCTGGAAATAAGGTATGGAATTGTATGTATCTGCACATGTGTGCAGGTATACATGGGCAGGTGTATGTAGATGTTCATGCGGCTGCTTGTAGGGGTTATGTGGGCACATGTGTGTGCATGCATTTGTAGGTTTGCATGTGGAGGTTAAAGGTCAACCTGAGGTTTCATTTCTCAAGAGCTATCTACCTTGAGTTGTTGGGTTTTTTTTTTCATTAAATCTTCATGTTCCTTTATTTTTTAATTAAATCTTCTTGTTTCTTTAATTTTTAGATTAAATCTTCATGTTCTTTTATTGAAGCAGTTCCTGACTTGTATATATTGATGTATCTAGTAGTGAGAGATCTGTGCATAAGTTGCGTCTAGACAGACTTTGGTTAAAATTTGCCAATGCCACCTAGTTTCTTAAGACAGAATCTCTCACTGGGGACCTGGGGTTCCCCAAGTATATTATGTGTCTGGCAGTGAGTCCCAGTAACCCATCTGTCAGTCTTCCCAGTGCTGGGATTCTAAGCATATACCATCACACCTAGCTTTACGTTTGGGTGCTGACAAAATTTCAAACATGGGTTCTCATTCTTGGACACCAAGTGCTTTACCAAAATGAGTTACATCCCCCAGCCCCAGTTACAGAATTTTTACTGAGCAGGTCTTAATAGCCCACAGCCTGGAAGGAGTTGCTGCTGCAGATGTCTCCAGATCCCATGTGGAATGTCCTGCCTGTGGGTCCAAGTCCCAGCCTGAAGAGTTACTCTGGAATCCCAGAGTGGGACCTCCACAGATGTGTCAAAGGGGGGAAGCAGCCGTACCTGCCCATGAGCGGGCATTTGACGGCTCCAAGCATTTCCAGATCATTTAACACATCCACTCATGTAATGGCTGATTTTCCAGGTCATAGATTTCATGGGTTCACTCACCATTTACAGGGTAACTATTGATCGTTTAATTGCTAGGTGAATACCATAGAGAAGATGGAAAAAATCAGATGGTGAACACTTGGAGTTGAATTGCCTGGTTATCTTTGAGTCTTCCTGGGTAGCAGTCATTAACTTTCAAAGTCAAATTTAGTCCTAGAAAAATCTCAATCAAGGGTTGGGGGTGTGGCTAAAGTGCCTGTTCAGCTTGCAGAAGCCCTGGGTTCCATCCTCAGCAATACATAATCATTCATGGTGTCACACACCTGTAATCCCAGCATTTGAAATGTAGAGGCAGAAAACTCTGAAGTTCAAGGTCAGCCTGGGATCCATAAGACCCTGTCTCAAAACAAAATCGGGAATAATCTCCATTGATGTCCACTGATCATAATGAAAACCATTATTATGTACTATTAGCATATGCTAATGAAACTTTTTTAAAAATGGAAGTGCTTCTTAATTTACATATAGTAATTCATATCATTGTTTGGAACTTAATAAAAAAGCTACATTTAATCAATAGGAAAAAAAAAAATGTAAGCCCTGAGCACACCCTCTGCAGATTTGCTCATTTATCTTCCCAGAGGCCACTTCCTGCTTATCTGAACCAGTGAAGGCAACAAATGGTGTCTGGGGGTGTGCACCAGGTTTTCCCAACTACATGAAGAGCTGGGGATTTTCAGACAGTGCTTGTCTTTGATGTCCTGACTTTAGAAACAAATGCTGAAAGGAAGCCATTAAAGAGCCAGACTCCAGACTGTCTCAAAATCCCCAGCTAGCAAACTCCCTTCCTCACCACATACCTTTCCCCTAAAACAACAGGGACCCTCTAAAGTCCCTGTAGCCAGCCAATCAGGAAGCAGCCCACAGCAGGAGTGAAGAACAGCGGCAGCCCAGAGGTGGGGTTCTAAGACCTTCAGCAGAAAGGTGAATGAGGAAAGATATCCCTAGATCCGGTCATACAAAGTACTTCGGAAATGAGTTGAGAAGACTCCCAGATAAAGAGTTTTAGTTCTGGGTCTGCTACCGGTTTTATATTTCCAAAGTGACTTGTTCTGTAAATGACAAGTGGCACTAAATGAGCCCTGAAGGCCCACCCAGTTTTGAAATGCTACATTTCCCACCACTTATGGCACCCAGAAGTCAGTGGCTGTACTTCTCAACCAAGATAAAAGTACATCATTTGCCTCACTTATGTCTGAGATGCTCTTGCTCTGATTCAACCATTATCTAGACCACAGTATATCAGGGGGCTCTGTTATAACTGTCTTCTGGAGATACAATGTTAAAAAGCTCTTACCTTCATGAATCTATTTCCTAGTGAGAGAGATGGGCAAATATAATAAATATGTCAGTAGTGATGAGCATTGGAGAGAAGCAGAGAGGAGGCAGGTGTGGACAGCCAGGTTGAAAGGCCATTTCTACTTTTCTTTTTAAAGACATATTATCTTTTGAAATGCTTATTCATTTAGTGCTATGGAGGGAGAACATATATGCTGTGGCATGCATGTGGAGGTCAGAAGCAGCTTTATGAAGCCGGTCATCATCTTCCACTTTGGAGGATAAAATTCAAGTCACCAGACTGCTGCTATAAGCAAGCACCTTTACCCACTAAGCAATCTTGCCAGCCTTCTTTCCATTTTTCAGTAGGCTGATCAGAGCAAGTGAGATGGCTCATCAGTTAAAAGAGCTTCCCAAGAGAGCCCGATCACCTAACCTCTATGCCTAGAATTTCCAAAAGTTGACCTCCACATGCCATGCACACAATGGCACTCTTGAGCCTACATGCTCACATCATACATGAGTAAAAATGATAACAGTAATAATAAATAAAAATTAAATAGGCTGATCAATATATACAACCCATAATCTTGGCGATATGAATTAATAGGTAATTTTATAGTTAGTAACTCAATCCTTCAGTTAGCCTGCTTACATTTTCTCTTACAGAATTCACAACTTTGAATTCACATTCTTAAAGAGTTCACAACTTTAGGGTGTAATATAGCCCTATTGAGTGGATATCAGTTTTTGTTGAAGAGAGGGTATAGGGCAATGCTATCCAGGAGGGACCCAGCTGGGGAGACCCAGAGCAACTAATCCTGGAGCCTGTCATCAAAGTTGGAATTTTAGGAACAGTTCTCATGGGGCTGGAGAGATAGCTCAATAATGAAGAAGACTTGTTCTTGCAGAAGACTCAGGTTGGATTCCCGGCACCTACATGGTGGTCCACCACCATCTACAATGCCAGTTACAGAATTATATGCCCTCTTCTGGCCTCCATGGGCACTGTGCACACATGTGGTGCATGTATATAAATGCAGGCAAAACACCCAGACACATAAAGCAAAATAAATCAATCTTTTAAAACATATTTTAAGCCCTTACTTGAAGGCTTTTTATAAGATATGAGTGTTAGCCACACAGGTCACTAGACACTGAACCACTTGAAAATTGTAGCCAACTAAGATTGAGGGTGTGGTAATGCACTTGCCTACCATGCACAAGGCACCCATCTCAGACCGAGGATGCAACTTGTGATAGAGTAATTTCTTTGTGTTCTCAAGGCCCAAGGTTCTCCTGCTAGTACCAGAAAAACAATGATAACCATCCAAATAGAAACCTGGAAATAAATGGGATCCAATGAGAGTTGAGGCTTATTTGGATGTCATTTGGTTGACTGAGTCTTAGGAAACTCAGATGACTTTATACTATTACAGAAGCAGAAAGAAAAACATCTCCCACTGAGCACCTCACTGCCCAAGTAGAGAGGGCTATAGAAAGACCCACTCCAAACAGAGGAGACTGATTTTATTAAAGGGAGCAGGGGGCTGGAGAGATGGCTCAGTCAGTGTAACGCTTGCTATGCAATCAAGAGGACATGAGTTCAATCCTAAGAGTATACATTTTCTAAAAAAATCCAGACATGCTACTGCACGCTTGTAATCCCATCTCTAGAGAGGCAGAGGCAGGCAGATCCCCTGGAACTAGGTAAGTTCCAGACCAATGAGAGACTTGGTCTCAAAAAGCAAAGTAGATGATGCCTGCAGTACAACAGCTGAGGTTGTCCTCTGGCCTTCACACACACACACACACACACACACACACACACACACACACACACACGGAAAAAAAAGGAAGTAGTTTCCATGATATGAAGGGTTATTTAACAGGAGCCCAGCCTCTGCTATCACCTTGTCTGAGCACAAACCAGCCCCAGCAAGAACCTCCCACTGCTAGCCCCAGAATGCTACCAACAAATTATTTAGCCTGTCCTCCTCATTTGCATAAGAATCCCACTCCATCTGTTAGAAGAAGCAATATCCCTTCATGCTAATCTGATTGCTTCCATCACTTGTATTAAAAAACATGGAGGCTACCATGAGCTGTACTCTGACCTTTTGATTTTCCAATATCGCATCTGGGGTAAGCACTTCCTTTTAATCTCTATGGACAATAGATGGGATTTCACTGAGGGGCCTGCGACAGAGGCAGAGATCACAGAGCATGTGTCCATGACCCCAGGTTAGATGATTATAATAACGCATTTTGGGCTCTTCTAATCAGGAATATGCTGAACGGGCTCCCACGTGTGTGCACGAAAGTCTAATTGCTGTTAACATGTCACTCCCATCATCGAGAAGCAACAATGTACTGACGGCTTGTCAAATCGGGAATTGATTCTGAAATTGCTTTAATGAGGTGCTGAATAAGGTTGCAGGGGCCTGGCCATCTGAGGGGCCTCTGTAGCATCAGCAACTGTCACCTGCCATGGCTTTGTTGACTGTTTATAAATGAGGAGGGCTGCTATCTGGTTGCCTGGGATTTGTGAGCACGCAGCGGTGACTTGTTACCACCTCAAAAGTCCCTCATTGCCTGTTGACTTTGTGTCTTCCCTCCAATAACATTCTCCCCAATAAACACTTCCAGTTGAAAAGCCTGGGCTAGTTTGGCTGAAAAGCACAAGGAAAGATTTCAAGTTCCTTCCCATTCCCTTTCCAGCGTGTGTGAGCGGAGTTCTGAGAGCGACAGGGCTCTCGGCTTTAAGCTTTAGCCTGCCAAATAAGACTGATGACTCAAAAGATGAATGCTTAGGTGGAGAATAATGTGTGTTTGCTGTTATTGTCCACAGTGAAGAAATACAAGCCACTGTCGCCCATCTCCAAAATCACGATGCCCACTTCCGTTTCATGTGAAGGAAAAGCCGATAAAAGTTTTGTGGATAAAAATTCCCTAAGGATAGACTTTACTGCCATCTCAGTTCCAGACAGTTGAGACATACTGTGTGTACTGTGACATCGCAGCCATAGAGTAACTGCCCCCTGATAGTTTCACCTTGCAAAGCAAATGCTAGTGATTCCACAGTAGTGAGGTACTAGCTCAGCAACCGATCTCTAGCACCCACACAGAAACATGAACACTGCAGCATACGCCTGCAACTCCAGACCTGGCATGGAGATCCCTAGAGTTTACTGGCCACAATTCTAGCCCAATCAGAAAGCCCCAAGTTAAGCTTCAGAAACTGAGGTGGGGCTGAGGAGAAGGCTAAGTGCATAAAGCTCTGGTTGCACAGCAGTAGTCGGTAGTAAGGGTAAGTCTGGATCCCTCAAATTCACGTAAATGCCAAGAAAACATGGCAGACACCTACAATGCCGTCACTCTGAACATGGAGAAAGGGGATACCTGTGATAAGGTCGCTAGCTAGAGTTCTAGGTTCAGTGAGAGACCCTGTCTCCATAAATAAATAAAGTAAAACATGGTCAAGGTCATTTGATGTCAACTTCAGACCTCTACACCAATGTGTGTTTGCATGTGCATGTGCGTGTGTATCCACAAATTCACATGCACTCACATACCTTATGAACCTGCATGTACATACACACTGACATCACATGAATACATACACGAAATAAATAAAAAGTAAGTCATATGGACAATGATTGAGGAAGATGCCCCTCATTGACCTCTGCCGTCCACATGGACACGCACGTACTTGGAAATGCGTACCCCAATGAACACACGCACTAAAGCAGTAAGTGTGGGCTAATTTGGACTCTCAAAGTGTTTTTGGACTCCTGATAAGGGAGCGGTGTTTCCCCAGCCAAGAGAGCTGACTAAGCCTCCTTACTTCCTTGTAAACAACACCCACACTTGAACAATGCAGATAAACATATGCCTGGCTCAGGGTAAAAATGAAAACCCTGCCAACAACACTTCACAATTGCCGCTTTCATTCCCCGTCTCTCTGGCCTGGAATATTATCTCATTCCGAGCCCAGGTAGAAAGCCAAATTGCCTTATTTCCAAAAGAGACGAATGTTCTTTAGAAAATATATCCCTATGCCTCTCTCCTGAGCAGCATCTCATTCTAATGCCTCTGTGTTCGAGAATGCATGGCCAGCATCCCCAGCTGGTAGAGACTCTGTCAAGAAATTGATGGCTCCAGGGACCACACATCAATGTTGGGAGGATGTATTCCTCACATAACCTGCAAATAAGGTCGAAAGGAGAGGGATAGTCTGGCTGACAGACTCACTAGTGGTTTTTAAGGAATAGCCAGCTTTCCTGCAAAAAGTTGATTTGTTTATGCCCCCTCCCCTTAACCTTTCTTTGTTACCAGGTTCCATCTGGGGAGAGACATTTTCTTTAGTGGTGTAGCCACTGGCAAGTTGCCCATGCCTCTCTGAGTAATTTTAATTAAACTCATTGGGTTGCAAAAAAAAAAAAAGTTAAGAAAGTAGAAGGGGGAAACTAGTTAAGAAGAAAAAGGGGTTCACCAACAATAGTAGGGGGAGGGAAATAAAAGAAGGTAATGGGGTGAATATGATCCAAATGCACCATGTACATGTATAAAAACAGACACTCCTGTACATGGTTAATAGATGCTAATTTAAAGAAAAAGAAGTCTGTTCTGGCGAATGAGAGCCCATCCCCCACCCACCCCACAGATAGCATATTGAAAGCGAAAAGGTCATTGCTTCTGTATAAACCAGAAATGAAATTTGTTCGCCTAAAGGGGTAGATAATTGGCACCTGGTGGGGGTTGAGATATTTTATCATTTCACTTGAAACCTTACCTCAAGCCCTTGGTCTTCAAAGAAGTGAGTGTCCAAATAAAAAAGGGAAGAGAAACTGCTTCTGTCAAGAGCTTGGTGCCTCCCAAGCATCAGGTGGAAATGGAGAATCACTAGCGTGGGGGAGTATCTGACTAGCTCCCTGCCTGTCCAGTGACACTTGGGGCTGAGGTGCTCAGCAGAGCTCCTGGGGCCTCCCTCCCCAACTTTCATTTCTTCCCACTGGTTCATACAAAAGCCACAAAACTTTTCCCCCCCAATATACGATGGAGGGGGTAGGATGAGAGAATTTTCATCAAAGTCGCTAGATCAGGTTTCTTTAAAATATGTATCTATATCATATAGTAATTAGACACAATAGTAGACTTCACTGTAAAAATCACTACCTCTGTAGATACCGTTATTAGTGAAGAAACATGGGCCAATAAGATGCCTCAGTGGGTGAGACCAGTAACCAAGCCTGATGATCTGAGTTCAACCCCTGGGACTCATGTGGTGGAAGGAAAGAGCCAACTCCAAGTTGTCCTCTGACCATCACACCCTGGCATGTGCATGCCCACCCAAATAAGTAAATAAATGAGAGGCTGGAGGTCTCAGTGGTTAGGAGCACATACTGCCCCTCCAGAGGACCAGAGTTCAGATCTAATCAGGCAGCTCACAACCACCTGTAACTCCAACTCTAGGGGATCCTATGGTCTCTGCAGGTGCCTTACACAATACACATCCGCCAAAACATACACATGATTTAAAATAATAAAAATAAAATTTCAAATAAATAAGAGACAACTTCAAGGGATTTAACAAAGAGCCAGTGCCACAGACGCACTAAATATGTAATAAAAATGAAAGCAGATGTATATCTCATGAGTTATAAGTTTCCATGATAACAGCAATTTTTGTGTGTGTATGCATATTCATGTGTGTAGTTACACATGTGCATCTGAGTACAAGCGTGTGTGTGTGTGTGTGTGTGTGTGTGTGTGTGTGTGTGTCAGTCTGTCTGTATGTCTGTCTGCCTATATGCATGATGACAACCTCAGCTGCCATCTCAAGTGCCATCTACCTTGTTTTTTGAGACAGGATCTTTCTTTGGCCTCAAACTCCCCAAGTAGGTTAAGTTGGCCACCAAGTCTACAGGCACACACACCAACCCCCACCACATCTGGCTTTTCTTACGAGGGTTCTGGGGTCAAGTTCATTTCCTTGTGCTTCTAAAGCAAGCACTTCACCGCCCAGACAACAGCACCTGGAAGGAAAGAAAAGAGCCTTCTGGCTTACCTTTTTTTTTTTTTTTTTCCAAGGTGGCATCTCATGTAACCCAGGCTGGCCTTGAACTTCTGATCCTCTTGCCTCCACCTCCTGAGTCCTGGGATTATAAGTGAGCAGAGTCACCACCCCTGGTTTCATCCTTATTGTTAACAGAACAGTGCAAGCAGCCTCTTCCAGATCCGTGAGCTCCCCCTCAGGCCTAAACACAAGGGTGACGATGAATCCCAAGTGACAAGGCCAAAATGTCACTCTCTCCCACCACCACCTGCTCTCAGGGTCAGCTGTACTGTGGTGTGTAATTACTGACCTCATCACGGTCTCTTCACTTCCTCTGTCCTTCTGCCTAATTGATGGCCTGACACCAGCCCAGAGTCAGCAGCCTAGAAGCACCTCAGGCACAAAGGACTCCTGGAGGCCTCAGATGCCACTCTTTAGGAAGACTATGGCCAGGGCCAGGGTCTCAACCGAGGCTTCTATGATGGTTAATCTTGACTGTCAACTTGATGAGATTTAGAATCATCACGGAAACAACCCTCTGGGCATGTCTGCGAGGGAGTTTCTAGGCTGAGCTCATTGAGATGGGAAGACCCGCCATGAATAGAGGCACCACTGTCCCATGGTCTGGGGTCTTGCACTGAATAGAAAGGGGGAAAGAAGCTGAGCACTTGGAAGGCTGAGGCAAGAAGTCCAAGGCCACTCATACCTATAGATAGGAAGTTTGAAGCCAGCCCGGACTACATGAGACCCTGTTTAAAACAACTAAATAAGCCCTCTTCCATATTGTTTGGTGGTTACATATAGATAAGAGTTAACAATTGCATGTAGGCCAACTAGCCCAATCATTTTTTTTAAAGAATGTCAAAAGTAGGAGTTATATATTTAAATGAACTTGTTCTGTGGTTATTGAGTAAGCGCTTCAAGATCAGAGACAAATAGAGATAAAAGAAGCCCATTCTGTGAAATAAAAATGAAAAGATGTTATTGAAGTTTGTTATCCAGATAAGAAAATCTCTCCGGGGATTTCTTCAAGGGGACTCAGATTTGTCTCACTTGATTGAATACCAACTATGAAGCAATTCCTCAAGGAGAATCCTTTGTGTAAGGGCTGTATTTAAAGTCGAGAGCAGACAAATTAGCATTTGTTTTTCCGTGGACTATGTAATGGCAGCACACTTCTCAACTCTTCTCATGCCTGCGAGACATATAGAAGATATTGCAAAATTTCTCAGTCTGACTTGAAGGGTGACAAGGTCCCTGTCATGTAGGAGATGTAGAGCAGAGAGGAAGTTCCCAGAAGCATCAAGATCAACATAGGAATAAGCCAGTAACAAAGGGAGACTGGAAACCCTCTCAACCTCCAATTACATGTAAAAACACAGCTCATGTACAAAAGAAAAAAACAACCGTGCCAATCTCCAAGTGCCGGGGGAGGAGGGGCCATGTAAACGACCCAGTGCCAATCTCCAAGTGCTGGGGGAGGAGGGGCTATGTAAAGGACCCAGTGCCAATCTCCAAGTGCTGGGGGAGGCGGGGCTATGTAAAGGACCCATAAAGGAGAGGGCTGCTCCAAGGCCTTTGAGCTGTAGTTCCAGCTCTCTAGCTTACTTTAGTCTCCAAAGGGCCTTTTCCTTTCGTAATGAACTCTGTCTCTACCTATCTCTATGTGTCCCTGCTCCAGTCCCTTATTCCAGGACACAGAACCTGAAAAACTCAACAACGGTGCTCTGGGGTCTGGCACATGCCTGTAATACCTGATTCTCATGTTGTTATTGTTAATTTGGAAAGTGTTATTTGTGTGTACATGCACATGCATGCATGTGGAGGCCAGAGAAAAACTTTCAAAAGTCTGTTTTTGCCTTCCCGCACAAATTCCAATGATAGAACGTAGGTCAGCAGGCTTGCCTTATGTTCTGGTTCCCTTTCTGTTGCTGAGACAAAACACCCTGACCAAAACCAGCTTAGGGGAGAAAGGGTTTACCTGGCTTATACTTCTAGGCTATAGTTTATCGTTGAAGTAAGTCACAGAGGCCAGAACTCAAAGCAGCTAGTCCCATAACATCCACAGTCAAGGGCAGAAACAAATTCGCCCATGCTGCCTGCCTGCCTGCCAGCCTTTTCCATTCTTGTACAGTTCAAGGCCCAGCCTAGAGATGGCATCGCCCACCATGGGCCCTGGGTCAATCAGCAACCAACACAATCCCCACAGACATGCCCACAGGCCAACCTGAGCTAAAATTCCTCAGCTGAGGGTCCTCACTCGGGTGAGTATAAATGTGGCTAGTTGACAATTTAACATGAACCAACACACAAGGCAAGCCCTTGGACCCACTGAGGCCCCCTCCAGGCTCTGACTGGCATGTTTTCTAAGACATACATAGCTGGGCTTCATGGCCACCTGACACTTATCAGGATCTTCTCAGCCCCTAGCCCTGTAGACAGAACCTGACCCAGATGGCTTGCACTTGAATAAGATGTTGAAAACTGGTTTGTATCTGGGCTGGAACTACAGTGATCATACCTGTTGTGGGGTCTCGACTTCTCCCATGCATTATATCTTATACTCAGAGAATTGAGCATCCAGCATCCTGAAGCTTACATACTCCTCTGCACTAAGTTCCAGACTGTTACCAGATGTCCCCCACCATAATGGTCAAGCCCTTTGGGTTGCTGGCAAACAGTCTTCTCTCTATACAGATTCCAGGCTAGGATGTTGCAGGCACAGTCAGAGAGGCAGCCCATACCTCTACCTACTCCTCTTACACACCACCACCACCACCACCACCACACCTTTAGATCTCTTCTGGTTCCCTAGGATTTTTGCACACATGTGGCACACATACATCTTTAGATCTGTGTGTGTGTGTGTGTGTGTGCAGAAATCCTAGGAAACCAGAAGAGGGCATCAAATCTCCTGGAGATAGAGCTATAGGCAGTTATGAGCCACCAACATGGGTGCTGAGAACCAAATTCAGATCCTCCGGGAGCACTGTTAGTACTCTCCATTGCTGAGTCATGAATACATGTGGGTATCTGTGTGTGTGTTTGTGCATATGAGTGTAGTGCCAATGGAGACCATAAGAGGGCACTGGATCTCCTGCAACTCGAGATGCCTAATGTGAGTGCTAGGAATGAAACCTGGGTCATCTGGAGGGGCAATGTGTACTTTCAACTGTGGAAGCCTCTCTCCAGCACCAATATTCTTCCCTCATCTCTCAAGCGCTGAGGCTGCAGATAGACACCATGTTTCCCAGTTTACATGGTGCTAGGGATGGAACCCAGGGCTTCATCTACACTCTGCCAACTGAGACACATCCTTAGCTTCTCCGCACGGTTTTCTAGTTAAACTTCACCTTACTTCCTGTGAATTCCTAGTGTTTGGCATGGTATACAGTCCGTGGGTACTCAGTCAACAGTGTTCCCATGTGTTCACCCAAGTACCTTGCCAAACAGAATAAAATAATCTGGGTCTTCAGTGTGTCCAAAATCTAGAAGGGAGGAAAATAAATATATATGATGTGGCTGGGTGGTAGTTAAGACTTTAGATATGGACCCCTAGCCCTGTCTAGGCATCCATGGGTATGGGTATAGATAGGCTTGCACTGGGAATGTCCCATCATCTGGAAATGTAGATCAGTTTTGTCACATTGAGACCTTGACCTTCAAAGATGCAGGGGAAGCATTTTCTTTCTAACATTCAATCTAGAAGATTCCTGACATTTACCATTCACTGAGATTCGGGTTTTCAGCTCAAAAGTAGGGAAATATAGCTGAATGATAGCTAAGTCAGTAAAGTTGTTGCCAGTAGTTAAAAAAAAATAGCCCAGGGACTGGGACATAGTTTAGCTGATTAAATGTGTGCCTCATAAGCATGAGTACCTGAGTTCAATTCCCAGAGCCCACATTTAAAAAGCCAGGCATGGTTATAAGGGGTGGCTGAGGTAAACAGATCTCTGAGACTTGCTGGCAAGAGGGGCCAAATCAGTGAGCTCCAGGCTCAGTGAGAGACCTTGTTTCAGCAAGACAAGTGGCGACAGCCAAGGGATGACACTTGAGATTGTCCTCTGGTCTCCATAGGTGCATGCACTTGCACACCTACACACACACAGACACACACACAGACACAGACACACACACAGACACAGACACACACAGATACACACAGACACATACAGAGATATACACAGAGACACACACACAGGGACACATACACACATATACACAGAGACACACACATACAAACACAAAGTTACACACAGACACATACACACACACACACACACACACACACAAGAATTGGGGTGGTATTAAGAGAGGATCAGATGTTAGGATGCATGGAAGAGTATTTAAGATGCTACTGGAAGTATCTGAGAAGATGGCTCAGTGGTTAAATTACTTGCAACATATGCTTAAGGACTGGGGTTTGGATCCCCAGAATGTACGCACATAAATGCCTGGTGGGTGTGGCAGCTTGCCTGCAATTCCATCAGAGCAAGCTAGCTAGCAAGACTTGCTATATTGGCAAGCTTTGGGTTTGAGCGAGAGGTGCTACTTCAAAGAATAAGGTGGAGGAAGGATGAAGACTTATGTACACACACACACACACACACACACACACACACACACGAGAAATGGAGAAGGAAAAAACACTCCAGTATGTATTTTATAGTAGATGATATCTCATTCCTCTGTTCCATTGACAAAGTGACCTCTGTTGACAAAGTGACCTCTGGTTCCTCAGTCTTTTTCAGGAGGGCAGTGATTTACACATGTGTTCTGAACAGGTAAAGACAAACACCTACAGGTGTGTAGAAAGAAAGTAGGCCTTGAAATCTAGAAGCTCATGTAAGAGCCACACTGACCTGTCCTTAAACCATCACTCCACACTCTGAGAGACACAGAGAAAACAGAAACAAATGATTCTGGGGCTAGGATCTTAAAGAGTGTACAAACAAGGGCCTGGATCAAAATATATGTGCAGATGATCAAACTAATGTCAATCGTAAAAATGTAAATCAAAATATGAATGAGTATTGAGGTATAGGTCCATGGTAGAGTGCGTGCCCACTGTGTGCCAGTTGCTGGGTACCATCGTCATGACAATGTAAAGGAATGAAGGGGAGAGTAAGTGGGGAGGGGAGGAGAGGAGGAAGGGACAGAGAATATTAAAGAAATATCATATCCTATTACATAACTAAAATGGTTCATTATCACATGATGTGACTGAGTTGTTACGTCAGTACATAACTAAATTGGATGATAATCCCGAGAGTTGTCCCACGTGTTCCTTCAGCATGACTGGAGAAAAGGGACACCAGTTCAAGCCTAGAGTGGGTAATTCACTATTTCCTAGTCAAACTAAGTTCATCTATAACTCACTCTAATTCTGGGTGTGTAAATGTCCCCCAGGAACTCCCACATGGATTTACAAGTCATGAGAGAGAGGGTTCACTAAGACATTATCTGCATTCATGGCAATCTGGGTACTCAGCCTGAGGGACGGGACAAATGAAATACAGAAGGAAGGAAGGGATGCTACCCAATGTGCACAGTTGAAAGCAATAGGCTAGACACCCATGTAATAACGTAGATCAGTGCAGAAGCTGGCATTCCACTGGTGGAGCACTCACCCAGCATGCACAAAGCTCTGGCTTCCGTTCCTAGCACTGCATAAATTAGGTGTATTGGTGCATGGCTGGAATCCCGGCACTCAGGAGGAGACAGGGGGATCAGTTCAAGATCATCCTTGGCTACACAGTGAGTTCAAGGTCATCCTAGGCTATAGGAGATCCTGTCTCAAAGAAAAAGAAAAGAAAAAAGAAAAAGACAAGCCCCAAGGAGGTTAACAGACCCTTACCTGTGATGGCCTACACAAAGGGCAACTCAGGAGACATCACTGGCTCACTGTAGGTTAATCAACAGAGATAGGAGAATCATGTCTCCCGAACAGGAAGCCCCTGCCCTTACAGGCGTGGAACACTCTAGGGGTACAAAATTGGCTGCTGAGTTTAGTGGGGAAGTGGCTTTAAGGTTCCCTTCTCGTGAGAGCAGGTGTGCAGGAGTACCTGGAATGGCTGGGGTGAGGCAGAACCAAAAGACCTCTGAAGGGAGACACCCAGCCCAGCAGTGCAGATGTGGATAAGGGCATAAACAACCGAAGGCTGAATCCTTGTCAACAACAGCCCTCCAGGTCCTCCTGTGCACTGGCTGCGCATCAAGCCTAGACAAAAGCAGCACTTTCCCATATGGCCCACCAGGGAAAGCCTCTGGACTCTCCACAGTCTGGCCTGAAGGATTATGCCCAGGGATTTGGTGGGGATCTGCCTCCCTCCAGCTGTTCCCTTCTAGGGATAAAATGCTATGAGCAGCTCAGACTTCCATCCTGTTCCTCTCAGGAACAGTGAGAAAGGGGCTTTTGGTCTGAACAGTTGAGCAGAAATTCTGGAAATGCCTCCAGTGATACAAACCTGGGACTTTACCAACCCTGAGCTACATCTTGCCACAGGATGGAATTAACTGATTGACCTGGACCATGTTTTCAAGCCTGGTTCTGGGGCTATGGTAAGATCTTTCCAAACTACTGAAATGGAGAATGAGGGAGGGGCACTTTTTTCTAAAGGGGGAGTAGACTGGAAGCAAGTAAAATCCACAATGATGAGATTGCTCCATGGTTAAGCATGCCCTCCAAAGCTGGCTCTTCCCCTCACCTGGACAGTGTGTGAGAGCTGGCCCCGGTGCTGTGGGCATGGGAGAGCTGGCGGGCTGACCAACTCATCTATCACCCAGGTCCAGATTCAGGGCTACGAGTTGGCCCACCCCAACATCCACCCCATCTATGAGCTACTGGAGCATGTGAAGGAGCTGGTCCTGCAGAACCAGAGCTGCAGGATCTCCATGACTCAGGACAACAGTAAGATATCTGAGAGGAGTCTCCGTGAGGGTCCAGTATTGATGGTGTGCCAACAGAAGCCAGAGGCCTTGAACCAGACCAAGGACTCATGAACATTTGCAAGTAAAGCTATTTGCACAAAAAAAGGGTGTACTGGGTGACCCACCGCAGCTTCCAGCGCCACTGCACAGAACAAATACATGACGGTGGGGCAGGAAAGATGGAGGAGCAGAATGGCGCATGCGCAGAGCAACTGGAGTCACATGGCTGGGACGGGAGGGAGAGAAGGCTGTGGCTGAGAGAGGAGCAGGTCCTTTCCAGAGGGGTCGGTGAGACGGTTTTTTCTTTTGTTTTGTTCATTTTTCATTTATTTTCTTTTAGCGGGGAGGTTACAAGAGTGGAGGGTGGTTATGGAAGGTGGCTATGGGGAGGGCAGCCAGGTAATGGAGCCTCGGACTCCCCCAGAGGGAAGGCCTGGTCTGTCACCTGAGGACTGGGCTCACACTCTGAGATACAGAGTCACTGACAGTTACTTGGGTAAAGAGATGTGAGGATGCTCCAGAGAGACATCCTGGGAAGGAAGTGTCATGGGCTTCTCCGGGAGCTACAGGATGACCACCCCTGCTGCAGGTGGGTGAGGCTGGCAGGTCTGGGAATTAGTGAGAGGTGCCCAGACCTTGAAAAGCCTTTTGGTAACTTAAAATGTAGGGATGTGCTTCTCCCTGTAGGCCATGGAAGGCCTATGGAAAACTTTAAAAAATTCAACCTACTGGAGATTATGCTAATGATTTAGGAGCACAGACAGAATTCCAAGGGATTAGGAAATAAAGACAATGATTCACTCAACAGGACCTTCGACTCAGTTCTAAAACAGCAACATTCCCACCGGAGACTCTTCCCCAGGACATGCACTCATGTGCTGAGGCAGATGGATTCCCACCTTCAGAGCAGGATGTGTGATTTGCTGAAATGTCATGAAAATTTGAACATCCATTTCTGGAGAAATGGTTGCACAATTTCCAGTGGGTTCTTTTATTTATTTATTTATTTATTTATTTAGGTTCTTCTTTTTGGTTTTTCGAGACAGGATTTCTCTGTGTAGTTTTGGAGCCTGTCCTGGGAACCAGGCTGGCCTCAATCAAACTCACTGAGATCCCTGGGCTCTGCCTCCCAATGCTGGGATTAAAGGCGTGCGCCACCACCGCCCAGCTCCAGTGGATTCTTAAAGAGATTCTGAATCAAATTAGGATGAAGTGAAAGCAGCAGGTAAGTGCATAGAATGAGAGTGAGCTAAGTTCAAACATCTGTGTCTGTGGGGGCGGAGCTGGGGGACGGGACAATAATGGCTGCCCTTTCTCAGATGCTACCTTGTCGCGGGTGCTTGAGTGTGGCTGCTCCTTTGCTTTTCAGCTTTTACCCTAGTATCTAACTCCAGGTTTTTATTATTAAGACTAGTTAGAATCACGCTTCATTTGGCGTCCCAAATTTTGGGGCACAAATTCATGGAAAAGCCACCAGCTTTGCACCACCGGCACAGGGGGGAGCTGCAGGCAGCCCGAGTCACTACCCCACAGGCTAGGTTTTCCCTTCTTCTCTGCCAGCCCTCTGAACAAGTCTGGGATTTTTTTTTCTGTTGCAACCTCTCTGCAGCAAACTCCACAGGTGCTTGGGCTCCAGACGAAGCTACTGGAGTGAGCCTCTCACCACCCGCCAGCTCTGCCTTCAGGCAGCTCCCGCACAGGAACTTCTTTCCCATGATCCCTGTGTGCATTCTTCAGACAGCAGGTTCCCTCTCCTGGTAGGTTGTGGGTTTTTCCTGGAACCCCTCCTCGGGCTGCTGCCAAACTAGGTAGCTGCCTTGAAAACCCACTTGGGTTTCTGCTGTTCTATGCAGCAGCAGTCAGCCTCACACTTCACCGTCATTGTCAGAAGATTTGGGAGACAATTGGGATTTCTTAAAGGAGGGTGTTAGTTAAAAAAAAAAAAAAAAAAAAAAGACAGAGTTTTTCCCATGTTAAAAAAATGGGAAACACTATTATGATGGAGGGAGTTAGGTCTCTGTATGATTATACAATGGATGGCTTTAAAAAGGGAACAATTAAATAATAGGATAATTAACTTAGATGGGATTTACTTAAGTAAATCAATTATAAACATTATTGGTTTGATCATTCTTGTTTTATCCCTAAAAAAATTGGTTAAATGAGTGCCAAGATATGTTTTAGAAAAACTTATTAAAACAGATCATAGAGATATTCCGACCCAGACAGAGGAATTTAAAGGAGAATCAATCTCAGCATTGTATTATAAGGTTAGAGAGGAACAGCCCAAGGTTTCAAACAATCAAACTTAATTTATCCAGTCACTTTCCAGGAGCTGACAAATGACAGATATCCCCAAGTCTATGCAAGAGCTGAATGGACTTCTGTGGAAATGTTACATTTGAGGGGATTTAAGGAAGTGATAGTCTTATACAGCATGCATTCACCTTTTGTGAAATAGATTTTAAACTCATGGCTAACTTGTAACAGGATAATCCCACAAGACTGGAAAGACTTCATTGGGGCAGTATTGGAACCTGGTCTCAACTACAGTGGAGGACCTGGTGAAAAGATGAGGCTAGGACCATTAAATAAGTAGGTAGGAATACAAGTATTAAAATCTCCTAAGACCAACTTCTTGAAGAGGACAATTACACTAATGTACAAAAACATTTTGTATATGATGACTACACCCTGGCTTTATGACATGCAGCAGCTTTGATTGCTTGGGACAGAACTGAAGAAGTTGGAAAGAGAACTGAGTCATTTACTAAAGTTATACTGGGCCCCAAAGAAACCTTAACTGATTTTTTTTTTTTTTTTACAAAGATTGACTTCAGCAATAAAAAGAGCAATACTGAATTCAGAGGCTAGACAAATAATAATTGAATCTCGGCTTTTGAAAATGCTAAAGCACAATTCAAAAGGATAATTTGGCCTTTAAAGGCAAGATTAGCACCCATAGAGGATGGAGCCAAGATACAGTCAATATTGAATCTGTTAACCATGATGCTTGGATAGGAGAGGTGATTTCCAGAGGCTTGAAGAAAAATAAAAATGTCAAGTGTTTTAATTGTAGTAAACAAGGTCACCTAAAAAGGGATTATAGACAGGATATTCCTAGAAACAATGTGTTTTTTTTTTCTTTTCTAAGAATAATCCAAACAGAACACCCGTCCCCTATGGAGTATGCAGAAGATATGGCAAAGGCTGACTTTGGACCAATGATATACATCAACAAGGGATGGAAAAGGTAACCCTTTGCCATCAGGAAATGCTTGGGGGGGGGGCCTCTTGTAGGCCCTGTATCAAATTTGGATCAGTCATTTCCTATGACTATGAGGGAAACTCCTTCCCAGAGCAATTAAAGGACTTAATGTCTATTGTATATATATTTATACTACTCTGATGATAGAACAGTTTTAGAAGATTAAAAACAAAAATTTCAGGAGAACCCGCAAAGCAAGTATTTTGGTAAGCTTCTATAAGTGATCCAAGACCAAAGTTAAAATACAAATAAATGACATTGTCATTAAAGGTCTTGTAGATATAGGTGTGGATGTAACAATAGTTGCACCAGAATCTTTGTATCCAAATTGGACTACTCAGAAGGTAAATGTTCAGCTTTTAGGGATTGGAATGTTAACTCAGGTAAAACAAAGCACAAAATGGGTTGAATATATAGATCCAGAAGGACAGAGAGGAAAATTAAAGCCCTGTGTGGATGATATAGCAATGAATTTATGGGGACATGATTTGTTACAGCAATGAAATACCCAGATTAACATTCCTTCAATCTCAAAAACAAACCATATGATGACAAATGTTTCTGGGGGGAAAAGTTAAAAGGTATTATAAAGAATAATCACCAACCATGCAGAGTACAACAGCTGTTGATCTTTCATATTTTCCTACCTTTAAAGTGGTTAACTGCCAAACCTGCATGGTTAGAACAATGGTCTTTGACATTAGAAAAATTACAGGCCTCAGAACAGCTGGTACAAGAGCAGATAAATGCTCAACATATTGAGGAATCAACCAGTCATTGGAATTCTCCTGTATTTTTTATTAAAAAGAAATCTGGAAAATGAAGGATAGTAACAGATCTAAGAGCTGTTAGTAAGGTGATTTGGCCAATGGACTTTTTACAGCCTAGAAGTCCCCTATCTTCTCTATTACCTAAAGGACAATCTATTATAGTTATCTATTTAAAAGACTTTTTCTTCACTATACTTTTACAAGATAAGAATAGAGAAAAATTTACCTTTCCAGTGCATACTTATAATATTTATCAGCCTGTTAAGAGATATCAATGGAAGGTTCCCCCACAAGGGGTGTTAAACAGCCCCACCCTGTGCCAATATTTTGTACAACAACCTTTGGAAATGATTCGTGTACAATTTCCTCAATCTATAATTTACCATCATATGCATGACATCTTACTAGATGATTCAAATGTAGATACCTTAGAAAAAATGTTTGAAGAAGTAAAGAAAATTTTGCCTTGTTGGGGATTACAAATTGCTCCTGAAAAAATACAAAGAGGAGATTCTATTAATTACTTGGGATATAAAATAGGTCTACAAAAAATTCAACCCCAAAAGGTACAAATTAGGAGAAGTCAATTTTGGATTCTTAATGACTTTCAAAAATTGCTGGGAGACATTGTTTATCTATGACCTACTATTCCAGTAACAACTCAAGAACTGAGTAATTTGTTTCAAACCTTAAAAAGTGACAATGATTTAAATAGCCTAAGAGAATTATCAGCTGAAGCTGAGAGAGAATTGTCTTTGATGGAAAAGAAATTACAAGATGCACATGTGGATTGATTGCATCCTGGCTATTTAATCTGCTACATATTCCCCTACAGGGATTTTAATGCAGAGGAAAGATATTATCATAGAATTGATATTTTACCACACAAACAGAGTAAAAAATTAAAAACATATGTGGAGAAGGTTTCTGCATTGATTCTAAAAGAAAAATTAATATTTAGTCGATCGACAGGAATGGACCCAGCAGAAATTGTAATACCTTTTGCTAATGTTGAAATTTACTCTTTAGGGGCAGAAAATGAACATTGACAAAGGGCTTACAGTAATTTTTAGGGAGAGATGAACAACAAATATCCCCAAAGCAAGAGATTCAGTTTACAAAGAGAACTAGCTGGATCCTTCCTCATATTGTACAGGGAACACCTATTTCTGGAGCCCCTACATTCTATACTGATGAAAAAAAATAAGGAAAGGCAGGTTATAAATCAGGAAATTTAAGTAAAGTGGCTCAAAGCCCTTATGATTCTGTCCAAAAGCCAGAAGTATATGTTATCCTTATGATATTAATGGATTTTACAGAACTTCTTAATATAGTTACTGACTCTTAGGATACAAAAGAAGTTTTGTTTTACATATTGGAACTACTAAACTTATTCCTGATGAGTCAGAATTAACTTCATTATTTATACTATTATAGGAACTAGTCAGGAATAAGAATCGTCTCATAGCACATATCAGATCTCACATGGGTCTGCCAGGCCTTCTAGCACAAGGTAATGATGAAATTAATCAGTTATTAATAGGAAATGTGCTAGAGGCCTCAGAATTTCATTTTAAAAAAACATATGTCAATAGCAAGGGTTTGAGTAAGGATTTTTCCATCACTTGGCCAAAAGCCAAGGAAATGATAAGAAAATGTCCTACCTGTTCTTTGTATAATCAAACTTCACTGCCTACAGGAAGTAATCCAAAGGGTACTCAAAGAAATAAAATTTGGCAAATGGACATGTTTCATTTTGCAGAGTCGGGAAATTTAAAATATGCACACTACATCATAGAAACATATTCAGAATTTCAATGGGCAACTGCTTTGAGTTCCAAAAAGGCTGATTCTGTAATTACACATCTACTAGAATTCATGGACATCATGGGAATACCTGTACAAATTGAGCCTGACAATGCATATGTCTCTAGCAAAATGAAACATTTTTTTGCATATTACAACATAAAGCATATTACAGGTATACCACACAATCCTACAGGACAAGCAGTTATATAAAGATCAAATAAAACTCTAACGGATATGCTAAATAAACAGAAAGGAGTAACAAACCCCCCAGAAACAGATTTCATAATGCTTTATTAACTTTGAATTTTCTAAATGCTAATAAGAAAGGAACTATTGTTCCTGCAGAGAGACATTGGGTAATAGGAAAAACTATTGAGTTAAATCAGCCTGTGTACTTTAAAGATGTGTTGACCTCAGAATGTAAACCAGGATATGTGTTACATTGGGGAAGAGGTTTTGCTTTTGTTTCCACAGGAGAAGAAAAGCTGTGAATACCATCAAAACTGATAAAAATGAGATTTGAATAAGAGAGACCTCTTAATTAGAAGAGGTGACAGTTCATCAGTATGACCACTCAATCTAAACTAACTTATAGAACTAACAAATGCTTTTCATTTGATCAGATATAACTTGCCAGAGGGAAACTCCCCAAAATTAGGATTGGGGAAGGGTTTGTTTTTGTCTTTCCTGGAAAATAAAAGCAACCATCTTGAAGAAATTAAAGACCTTTAAAGAAATAGCATCCAAAGAAGAATCGAGAATTACCTGGAAATAATTACCAAGAAAAGGAATAATCTGACCTAATTCGATTTTCTGAAGTCTCCAAAAAGATGATGGGATCCCACAATGACGATTCCACCTAGACTATGGTAATGCCATAAGCTTACAAACACCACCTAAAGATCAGCTTTGGACTATAAACTGCTCAGGACAATTTCAAGGTGGCTGGCTGAAATTGTCCAGTCTCACAGACTACTCTAGCCAGGACTTGAGACAAGCCCTGCACTTTCCCATTACACAGAGACTGGATAACAAATGGTATAGCTAGCTAGCTCTTCCAGGACTTGACAGTTATCTCATTTTTTTCCAGGGTCCCCTAAAAATGCTGTCACTCCCAGACAGCAGGAAGTAATTTTGAGAACATGACACCCACATTCCCAAGAGGTGGAATGGGTGGGTTTGGGTGGTTCAATGGGTTATAGATATTTGTCATCATTTAAGGTTGGTAATGGTCAGGAAAAAGCTGAACAAAGGAGATTAGATTCAAGGATCTAAAAAGAAAAGGGGGGATATAGAAATAGGATTAAAAGGGTAGATTATTGAATCTACTTTTAAAAAGCAATTATTAGTTTTAAATATTTTACATTGGTTTGGATTTTTTTAAATTTTATTTATTTATTATGTATGTAGTGTTCTGCCTGAAGGCTAGAAGAGAGCACCAGATCTCATTACAGATGGTTGTTAGTCACCACGTGGTTGCTGGGACTTGAACTCAGGTCCTCTGGAAGAGCAGCCAGTGCTCTTAACCTCTGAGCCATTTCTCCAGCCCTCATTGGATTTTTGTGTACTGATATAAATTTGAGGTTTTTTTGTTATACTGTACATATGTTATAGAAATGATAGGATAAATAGGCAGATTATTGAATCTACTTTTAAGCCAAAAAAGCAATTACTAATTTTAAATATTTTACATTGATATGGATTTTTGAATATTGATACAAATTTAAGGTTACTTTGGTTAGAACAAACTGTACATACGTTTCTATTCTTGTTCAAGGTATTGTACATACACAGCTCATCTAACAATGTAATGTAAATTTCTAGTCCTTGAAAGTTATTATTACAAACTATTTAGGATAACAAATAAATGTAAATCAGTAATTAGTCACCTATTACAATCAAACTTCTAGTCATGTTAAGAGTGATTTTGCCGGGCAGTGGTGGTGCATGCCTTTAATCCCAGCACTCGGGAGACAGAGGCAGGTGGATCTTTGTGAGTTTGAGGCCAGCCCGGTCTACAGAGTGAGATCCAGGCAAGGTGCAAAGCTACACAGAGAAACTCTGTCTCGAAAAAACAAAAACAAAAACAAAAAACAAAGTTTAGATAGGCAGATGGTCTTCAAACACTTTAGAGATCTATAGAATATGACATTTAAGATGATTTAATAACATAAGGTTCTTTTTTTTTTTTTTTTTTTTTTTTTTTTTTTTAGTGACAATAAGACATGTCTGCTCCTGGCAGCACCAATATACTTCAGAGAAGACGATGGACCTCGAAGAAACTCCATATGGAGTTTACTTTCTTTGTGGCAAAAGTTATCCACTGGACAAGAAAGTACCCTGGCCTCAACTGCTGACAGGATGCTGTCCAAAATGGACCAGCAGCACAGAAAAGAAAATGACTACAGAACTTGCCGATATAAAGTGGGACAGTTCTTAAAAAATCCTGCTTCACAGAAAGATCTATCAGACATGCTACCACCTCTGGCTCTACAGTCCTTTCTGCCTCCTCTTTCAAAGTGATTTCTAAGCCTTTGGAGGTGGGGTTTATGATGCTATCCCATGTAGCGCTAAGCATTTTGCTGTCTCTTATTCTCTGCACTTTGACCAGTTATTGATTACTATCTATTGCAAATAGAATCTTCTATGATGAGGGTTGAGAGATGCATTCATCTATGAAATAAGAATAATATATAGAAATAAGCCATTAGGAGTTGGTTTACCACCATGTCCATTTAGCAGAATAGGTTTTTCTGTAGGATGTCTAGTCATGGGATCTTGGCCCAATAACAGTGCCAAGTATGGGTTTCATTTTGTGTAGTGGGCCTTAAATCCATCTAGAAAGTGGTTGGATAGTCCTATCATGGCCATGCCACTATTGTACCAGTGGGCGTGTCTTGCCAAGCCGGTAATTACTGTGCTCTCAGAGTTCACAGGAGGGTAATGTTGCCGATCACTTTTCTTCTCCAGTATTTTGTGTAACACCTCACAGCACTATGAAAACTAGCCAGTAAGGATAAAGTTTCCAGGAGAGCACCAACTTGACTTTTCCATGTTTTATGACGCAAGTATGCAGTGTCTTCAGCAATAGAGACTTACTGTCAAGTTCTGGAGGGTAATCAATAGCATTGATAATGGCCTATAATGTCTAGGGGTTTATGGAACATCAGTGGTCATCAGTTCCAAAGAGATAGCCCATTCTTGGCACTAAGCTTTTTATTTGTTAGCCTGTGATATCCAGTATGAGCACTGTGACCCTGTTATAGGGTAACTCCATTTTAACTCCTTGGTTTTATGTACTTGTGTGTATATATTCCTTTCCTGTATACCCTCCTCTACCCTGCTCTCCTATCCCCATCGCGTTTAACCCTTTCTCTTCTATTATTCCCCTTTAATTCTTTGTATCACTGAATTCTATCTCCCCTTCCTTAAACGTGCCCCCACATGACCCTTTACTAAAATGACCTCTAAGAGTATTACAGATAAAACATACGTGTCTGAAGATTCAAGGCAACATTCTCAAATGAGAGGAAAACACAGGATGTTTGTCTTTCTGTGTTGGGTTACCCTAGAGTGATGGTTTCTGGTTTTGTCCACCTACCTGTGAATTTTGTGATCTTCCTTCTCTCAACAGTTGAGTTTCTCTGCTGGCCTAGAACTCAGTAAGCAGACTGAGCTAGCTATTCCGGGAGTTGCAGCAGTTTTCCTGTTTCCATCTCCCAACGACTGGGATATTACAAGCATGTGCCACCATCCCCAGCTTTTCATGTGGGCTCTAGAGATAAAACTCAGGTTCTCATCCTTGCAAAGCAAACATCTTACAGGCCAAACCGGCTCCCCAGCCCTAGACTCCACTTGTGACTTGAGCAACACGATACTTTGACAAAAACGGAGGTTTTCAGCACAGGCGGCTCCCTTTCAGAATTCACCTGGAAACCTTCAAGAGTGCTGACATCTCAGGCTCTACTCAGTCTGCTGTGGTCTTAGAACTGAGATATTAGAACTGTCCACTTGCAGAGAGAGCTGAGAAAGGCAGGTCTGGAGTTCTGATGAGCCTCATCTTGGGTTGTTAACTGTTGTTCACTTACCAGGCTTTTGCCTCCTAGTGCAGCCCACTGCCCATCACAGCGTCATGGAGGATGGAAAATCCACAGCTGAGTCTTTCAAAATTCTCAAAACAGAACCACTTTAACAAAATAAAAGTGTTATATATATATATATATATATATATATATATATATATATATATATGCTATTCTTATATATTATGTGTATAATACAAATATTACATATGTTGTTTTATATATCATGTATATTATACAAAATAGACATAATTTTTTTGAGATAGGGTCTCATGTAATTGGCCTTGAACTTGCAGTGAAGCTGAAGGTGACCTTGACCTACTGATCTTCCTGCCTCTACCTCCCCAGTATTGGGATTGCAGGCACATACCATCACTCCTGTTTTATATATTGCTGGAGATGGAATCCAGGACTTCATGCATGCATGCTAGGAAAGTACTCTACTGGCTAAACGATGTCCCTGGCCCTCAGACATAGTCTTTATAATGTAATATGTGTGCATATAAATATAAGACAGTAAAGTTGCTGTTGACAGAGCCAGGTGTGCAAGCTACCTGAGACATGGCAGGCAGCCAATGGAAAGTAGACCATCCTTCTGTTCCTTCACCCACTCCTTTCCTTCTTCTACTAAGCTGGATTGGCCATGAACCCCTGCAGCAAACCATAAGACATTGAATGTCTGGAGGAAGTTCTACCAAGAGCCTACCATATTTTGGCATCATACTAGACAAGAGGGCCTGTGTGAAGGGATTCCTGTTTCATGAGTGTTGTGGGTGGAAAAGGGATGATTAAACAAAATGTAATGGGAATCCATTAGAGGAAGCTGTAGAGCACTCCAAAATAGGGCAGGGCTCTTAGGAAAGGTACTTCATCTTGAGTGGGGTGGGGGTGTCTTAAGCTATTAGGGGATGCTCTGATATGATCTCTGAAGCTAAGATTGGTTTCGTTCTCAGAATGGCTTTTCATAAGAGGAATAAAGAGAAGGAGATGTTAGAAACAGGAAATTGAGAGGAACAGAGACATCTGAATGGAAGACAAGGCAACAGAGGTGTTGGGGACTGGGGACATCAAGGGTGACACTTGTTACAGCACAGGCTAACTTGAGAGGCCCCCGAGTTGGGATTCTGGCTTTCCCAACAGGATATAAAGAAGAGAACACGGGCCCCATTCAGCCTACCGGGGCAGGTCTAAGGCCACCAAACAGGGGCTTGGCTGTAAAAACAATTTTCTTTGAAGTAAAAAGATCAAAATGGCCTTTGAGAAATCAGATCTCCTGGGCTGGATTTCAGCCCCCAAAGCTGGCTTTGTAGTAGAAGGACAGACAAGGTCTATAAAGCTCTGAGGCTAGCAGGTAGTCACTGTGTCACTGGGCTCTGCTCCAAGCAGATCCTCCTTGAAAGTGTCCCAGCATGATGATGAAGAGGAGGGGAGACCACGGGAGACCTTGAGTTGCTAGGCCTGCACCCAGGAAAACATAAGCTAAGTCTCCTCCATGAATACACAGACTCCAGCTACAGGAGCTATGGGAATGGACATTCACCTGGGGAGAAAGTGTGTGTGTGTGTGTGTGTGTGTGTGTGTGTGTGTGTGTGTGTGTGTGTGTGTCATGTCCTTCAGCATTCCCTGTACCACAGAAAGATTACAAATGTACAGGCAATTCTAGAAGAGTTCATTCCTATGCACCCTCATGGTCTTCTATCTATTCTCTCAAAATGAGTTTTGGGGGGCTGGGGAGATGGCTCGGGCAGTAAAGTGCATGCCTGACAGGGACAACTTGAATTTGAGATCCAGAATTCATGTTTTATAAACTTAATAACTAGGTGTGGGGCACACATTTGTAATCCCCAGGAGGTGGAAACAGAAGGACCCCTGGGGCCCCCTGGCCTGCCAGCCTAGCCTACTTGGTGAGTCCCAGGCAAATAAGAGACGTCATCTCAAAACTCCAGGTGGACAGCAAGCATCTGAGGAGCAACACTCGAGGGTATTCTCTGGCCTCCACAGGCACAGGCGTACTTGTGAATGGACACTTATGTGCACACATGCATCAACATAATCATGCACACTCACACATTGCTTTTCTCCCTGTACCACTTCATCATCCTTACTCTGTAGACCCCTCCCTTCTCTCTGGACACTAGGACAAAGAAAAATGCCAGCAAGGGCCTTGTTTAGACTTAGTCAGGGCTGGAGAGTTTCAGGTTGTCAATAGCACCGTATTCCAGGCAAGCCCAGCGATGCTTTCAGATCATAATTGTTTCTCATTGGATAGATAGTCTCCTGGGAGCCATGGGCGGCGGCAGCAGCCTGGGACAGTTTTCTGGGTAGACAGAAGGGCTGCATATAGACCAGGTACCCTCCTCTTGGCCAGTTGCCTGGGAAGTGGGTCCAGGCAGCCCTATTTCTCAGCCGCCTGTCTTCATTTCTACACCAGGGGATTTTTCAATGAGGGTATAGTCTGAAAAGACCGGATCTAGTTCACAGGAGAGGAAACCGAGGCTAGAGAACTTCCTGGTGCCCCAGCCCAAGCTTTGACCAGAGCCAGGTATGAGGATTCCCCTGCTGAACTTCTGGTTTGCACTGTCACAACTCTCCTGAGAAGGGAGCTGTGGTTTTCGGGGCGCCGGGGGGGGGGGTGACCTTAGATGTAAAAGGTTTCATTTAAACAGCACAAGAGAAAGTCAGGAATAAGCTGGTGCCTCCACCAAGGGCAGAAGGGAGCCTCGTCCCTCTCTACCACCTTTTCTGTAGCCAGAACACCCAGAAGTCACAGCTCCAGGCAAAGCTGCCTGGGAAACTCCGTGTTCACACCAGAGAGGGAGGATCAAGCCCCTCAGAGGGACCAGGTGTCACCTGGAGCAAACTGCGGCTGCAACCTAAGCCCTGCCTTGCACACCCAGGTGGGCATGTGAAACACTAAAACATACTGAGGGGGAGGGAAGCTGGGCCCTTCTGACGGGCAAGCTTGATTGACAGCTCATTAAGATTTAGAATCTTTCCATTTTCTGACATCTTCTTCAATTTCTTTTTTCAGGGACTTAAAGTTCTTGTCATATAGGTCCTTCACATGCTTAGTTAGAGTAACCCCAAGGTATTTTATATCATTTGTGGCTATTGTAAAGGGTGATGTATCTCTGATTTCCTTCTCAGCCTGTTTGTCTACTGTATGTAGAAGGGATACTGATTTTTTTGAGTTGATCTTATATCCTGCAATGTTGCTGAAGGTTTTTATTAGCTGTATCAGTTCCTTGGTTGAATGTTTGGAGTCACTCATGTATACTATCTTGTCATCTGCAAATAGGGAAAGCTTGACTTTTTCCTTTCCAATTTGTATCCCCTTAATCTCCTTATGTTGTCTTATAGCTCTGGCTAGAACTTCAAGTACTATATTGAATAAGTATGGGGAGAGGGGACAGCCTTGCCTTGTTCCTGATTTTAGTGGTATTGCTTTGAGTTTCTCTCCATTTAATTTGATGTTGGCTGTTGGCTTGCTGTAGATTGCCTTTATTATGTTTAGGTATGTTCCCTATATTCCTGATAGCTCCAAGACCTTTATCATGAAGGGGTGTTGGATTTTGTCAAATGCCTTTTCTGCATCTAGTGAGATGATCATGTGGTTTGCTCAGTCTGGAAGGAAATGACAGGACCTGCCTATACTGAATCCACCAGGTTTAAATGAATCCCCAGGGGTGCCTTGATCCTGGAGGACATGGGAATGGAGGGGAGGGGCTGGGGGGAAGGTGGGGGTGGGGGCGTGAGGGAGGAGGACAGGGGAACCCATGACTGATGTATAAAATTTAAAACACATAATAATAAAGAAAAAAAAAAGATTTAGAATCACCATGGAAACAAATCCCTGACCGTGTCTGTGTATGTGGTTGTCTAGACTGGGTTAATTTTGAGTGGGAGCATTGACCCTGAATGTGGGGAGCATCATCCCATGGGCTGGGGTCCTGGGCTGAATAAAAAGGAGAATGTGATCTGAGCATAGGAATCATCTCTTTGCTTCCTGGATGCCATATGACCAGTTGCCTCAGGCTAATACTGCCATGACTTCCCACCCTAATGGACCGTACCCTCAAATTATGAGCCAAAATAAATTCTTCCTTCCTTAAGTCACTTTGGTCAGATTTTGTTGAAGCAATAAAACTAAGCAACTGCATCTTTACTAGATAAGCAACGTGTATGGAAGAGCAATATAAATGGATAACAGTCTCTGCTAACTTTCACTGAGTTCTTTGATTTATGTTTTGTGCACATGTATGTGGGGGTGGTGTGCTATGCTCTGGGTTGGGGCAGACATTCAGAGAGGGCTTGCTGGCTCCTGGCACAGCCATGTGGACAGGCTGTGCAGCAGGGGGCATACTGCTGAGCTCCAGGGGTTCCAGTGGCCCAGTGCGTAAGATAGATGTGATCACTGGGATCGCCCGGTATGGTATGTAGCTGTGTGATTAGAAGGTTTCTGTGTTCACCCCTTCCCACATGCTTGGCACCTAGTAGGTATTCAGTAAATAACAGTTGCCATTACCTCCTTCCAAGCCAAGATGACAAGGATGGGGGCATGTGAGGGTTAATCTTATTGCCAGCTTGATTGGATCTGGAATGAACTAAGAGGCATGCCTCTGGACAGGTCTGTGAGGGCATTTTCAGGAAGGACTGACTGAGGGAGAAGGCTTTCCCCCAAAGTGGGCAGACCTTCCAGCTACAGCCCAGATATAAAGAGGTCTGAGGGGAGCCAGTACTGCTGGTCTGCACGCTTTGCTTCTTGGGGTGTGCCTACCCAGGTGTCTGTTCTAATGTCCTCATCTGATATCACACTCCAACTGCTTCTGCCTCCTCATAAGAACTAAATCATAGAGGTCCTCCAGGAATCCTCCAAGCTTTCAAAACCACGCTGGGAGTGCTGAGGCATCAGATTCTCAGCCTCTGTAGCAAGCAGATAACCATGGTGGGCTGGCTATCCAGCCCCTGCTGTGTAAGTCATTCCAACATATCTCCCTTATGATCTGTTCATCTTATCAGTTCTGTTCCTCTAAAGACAATTCAATAATAAAAGCAGGGATTAGAAAGACCTATAATTCATCTCAAAATGCAATATGGAGACCGAAGCAGTCACATCTGGTATTTCTAGAGTTGTTTTCTGTGTCCAGCCCTCTCTCACTCTGGGTCCTCTGGCATCTCAAAGAGGGAAGGCTCTAGAGAGTGTTCAGTGTGATACTTTTAGAGATATTTCCCATCGTGTATGTGTATGCAGACTAGAAAATTCAGAGTTGAGTGTCTGGGTGTCTATTTCTCTCCATCTTACTTTTTAAGATTGAGTCTCTCGCTAACCCTGGAACTCACTTTCTGCTAGCCTGCCAGGTCGGTAAGGCCTCAGGATGCTCCTGTCCCAGCTTCCCAGTACTGAGATTGCAGGCACACACCACCATGCTTGGCTTTTTACATGGGTGCTGGAGACAAAATTTAGGCCCTCATGCTTGCACAGAAAGCCCTTTACCCTTGGTGGAATCTTTTGTTCTCAGAAAGCCTGGCCCAGCCTCAGAAGATTAGACACTGGGCTAAACACCCTGATGGTTCACATGCCATATCAGGACTGATTTAGACCTGGGCACAGGGCAGGTTATGGCTAGTGGAAGCTAAGAGAAAGGTGATAAGAAGTTTTTGTTTCTGGAAAGAATTCCCCTTTTGGACCAAAAAGATGCATAAGGCACACGGCCTCTCTTTTCCTCTCAGATATTGTCGTGGTAATGTGACATCTGGAGATATGAAGATGTCTTATGCCCACAAGGAAACCAAGTGCACAGATAAAGCCAACACACTGACTGTAGAAGCAAAGAGAAGAAAAAAGTCAGTCTTGATACGTTCGATCCCAGAGCCAACCGACCTTGCAGCACCCACCTCGGGACTTCTTGTTATATGAGATAGTTCAATTTGTTTAGTATTTAAGGCAGATAAATCAGCGACTCCACCTCCAGTATCCAGAAATATTCTGACAAGCTTGCCATCTGCTAAGGATAAGCCCTGAGAGGAAGGAACCCTTAGGTTACTCTAGGAGAGACTGAATACCCTGAGAATGAATGGAAAGAGCTGGGAGTTGGCTCAGGTACAAATACTCACAAAGTCAACCACAGTAGAGACCTCAGTCCCAAACCTGAGTGTGTGGTCACAGCAGGGTGCAGCTAGTGCTGAGGGGTCTAAGGAGGTGCTGTCTTGGCTTCTTTTTCTTTCTTTCTCCACTCTCCTCATCCCCCAGGGTCTCATGTAGCCCAGGCTAGCCTCAGGCTCATTATAGAATCAAAGATGACCTTGAACACCCAATCCTCCTTAGGCTGGCTAGTCTTAACATCAGTGTGGCACAAGCTAGAGTCATCTGAAAGGTGAGAACTTCAATTGAGAAGATGCCTCCATGGGATCCTGCTGTAAGGCATTTTCTCAATTAGTGACCAATGGGGGAGAGCCCAGCCCATGGTGGGTAGTGCTATCCCTAGGCTGGTGGTCCTAAAAGAAAGCCGGCCAAGCAAGCCATGGAGGAGCAAGCCAGTAAGCAGCATTCCTCCATGGCTTCTGCATCAGCTTCTGCCTCCAGGTTCCTGCCCTGACTGATCTCCTGTCCTGACTTCCTTTGATGGACAACTGTGGTGTGGAAATGTAAGCCGAATAAACCCTTTGCTCCCTGAGTTGTTTTGGCCATGGTGTTCCATCACAGTTAGTGGCCCTAACTAAGACAGTGCTGCTTGCTTCCGTCTCCTGGGTGCTAGGATTACAAGTGTGCAGCCATGCCACCACACCTAGTTAATGTGGAGCCGGGGATATAAACAAGAACTTCGTGTGTGTCAAGCAAGTCTCTATGGACTGAGCTACATCAATCCCGGCATCTTGACCAATGCTCCCAGGAACCTGACCTGTATGCTAGCTGGGGTTCCCTGGGCTCAGAAGCACTCTGGTGTCCTCAAAGGCAAAGGCAACTACCCTCTATACCTGGGAAGCAGAATCACAGAGACTGACACAAGCTTTGGCCAAAGAAATACTCAGAACCAAGAGAGCAGCCTGAGCAAACACATGCCAGCAGGTTGCTAAGAACACCACAAAGGCACATTTCTGAACTGCCTTGACTCCCTAGAGTTCAATGGGAAAGAAAGGAACAATGAGAAAACCAGCAGGGTCAAAGTGTCTAGCCATCAGCTAATCAATTACAGCTAGTGTTGCAGGCACCAGCCACTGACAGGGTGAAGTGGCCAAAAGCCTGCTGCTTCTGCAATGAATTCTCAGGGCAGGAAGGTGAGCCCTGGGGACAGCAGAACAGGAAAATATCCTGGCCTACGTGAAAAGTCTTTACAAATGTTAGGCAGTAGATGTTTTTGTCTCCAAAGTTCTACAAGAGGCTCTGGGCATTGAGACATCTGAGAGAGTGACCGTTCAGTGGGTACGGGAGGGGAGTCAGGTGTAGCTCCCCAGTCCTGGTCTTCCTGCAAGAGGGATTCCCAGATCTGAGACCCACTACTGAGTTCCAACAGTTTGACCTCAATGTCCATCAATGTAGACTATAAAATAATAAATAAATCAATCCAGAACTAGGGATATAGCCAAATGGTAAAGCGCTTGCTTGCCTTGTATACATGAGGCCCTGGGTTTGGTGCCCAGCACTGCTGAATAATCACAATGATAATATGCTAAAGAGAAAAATAGAGAGAGTTGGGGCTAGGGGTATACTCAGCTTATTTCCATGCACTGGGTTCCACCCCCAACATTTAATAAACTAGATAGGGCGGTGCATGCCTGCTGTAATGCCACAGAATTCAAGGAGTGGAGACAGGAGGATCAGAAGTTCAAGGTCATCCTCTGTTACATAGCCTTGACTACATGAGACCCTGGCTCAAAATTTAAAAGGAAATTAATAAAATCCAGCACATTGTCATAGGATGTACTATATAAGACAATGAGGTAATTAAGACCCCCAGGCTAAGACCTGTATTTTTATTACCTATAAGACACAAATGGCTTTCACATTCGCTAGGCTGTTTAAACAACAAATAAAGCCTGAGGTAGAGAAGACAGGAGGCATACAAAGCCTAAAGTATTAACTATCTGATGGAAAATGTTTACTGATGTCTGGATTAGACTCATAGGCACATCCAACCTGTGCTCCATGTCCATATGCAGCTCGGGATAGCTATAAATGTGTACAACACAGAATGGAAAATCTACTTAAAGTGTGTGTGTGTGTGTGTGTGTGTGTGTGTGTGTGTGTGTGACTCAACTGAGCAGTTCTCAAGTGTTAACTCTAGATAACAAGGTCATGTTGCAATCACAGAAGGTCTTAGCCATAAATGAGGCCCTGCCTTATCAGCGTTTCCTTAAGAACATCCTCGGAAAAGCTGAATGCTCCTGGCTACTAGGAGTCAGTCTCAAAGTTTCTCTTCTGAGTAATCCAGGTGCTCCAGATACAAGAGCCCAAGTTCACCAAGGCTTTGGATTCCTCCAAATTCTCCTCTACATTAAACCCCTCATCTGTTCAGCCCCCACCCCACAGCTCAGGCTCCCCACTGCTGTGACCAAACACCTGTCAGAGATGGATTAAAAGAGAAAGAGTTGATTTCAGCTCACCATTAGAGGGCACAGTCCATCATGGCAGAGAAGTCAAGGAAGCATGAGAGTGAGGAGGAACCCCAGTCAGGAAGCACCCCAGTCAGGAAGCAGAGGTACAGATGCTGGTGCTCGGCTCACTTTCTCCTTTTTATTCAGTCCAGGATCCCAGCCCGTGGGATGGGTTGCTCACCTTTAAAGTGGGTCTTCACACATCAATTAGCCCAATGTCGGGGGGGGGGGGGGGGTGTTCTCCTAGATGATTCTAGAACCTGTCAAGTTGACCATCAATATCAACCACCACACCAAGGAGATAATTCACAACATCCAACACCCATGGAGGCCATGGCTCACTACACACCTACCTCCCACAACACAGGTCCTGCTCTAACTGGGCTGAGCAGATGAAGAGAAGGCAAGCCATTCTGAGTCACTCTCCAAATCCTCTTGCCTAAGGGACCCCAGGCCAGGATGCCACAATCTTCCAACCGTGTACAGAGCATTCTGGGTACCAACCCACCTGATTTTGTGTGAAGCCTCACATAGGGACCAAGGTTCTGTTGGAAAGACCTTATCACCCATAAACAGGAGCCACAAAGACAACCAACAGATTCTGAATTCAGTGTAAAGACAATGCAAGTTTCTCGTCTTCCAGCTGGCCTGTATTCCAAGCAGCAACTGATGGGGACAGCCATTGTATCAGCTCGGGGAAGACAATTTTATCATCAATGCCACTCATTATATTTGTATACCCGATTTGTACCGAAGCACAATTTAAATAATCACTTCAAAGCAATTTGCTAGATAATGATGGAGTTCTACATAATGATGACCCCCCCCCAAAAAAAAATAAGCAAGCTATTTTGGGATGTGGGAAATTTGCCAAGCTCAGCTGGCAAAGGGTCCTTCAATGCCCTGGACACCAGGCTGAGCACTACTAAGAAGTGAAGATAGTCAGCACTGCCGAATAGTTCAGCTCTTCTTCTTCTTCTTTGGCCAGAGTAGCCCCCTAAATTCTGCTGAGAAAGATGCAGTCTTGACTTCTGTCACAACAGTAACATCTGAGGGATGTTTGTTTCAAATAGTCATGAGAGTGCCTTTTATAAAAGTAGTAAAAAGCCAGGCGGTGGCGGCGCACGCCTGTAATCCCAGCACGCTGGAGGGCAGAAGCAGGCGGATCTCTGTGAGTTTGAGGCCAGCCTGGTCTACAGAGAGAGATCCAAGACAGGAACCAAAAGTACACGGAGAAACCCTGTCTCGAAAAACAAAACTAAGTTACTTTTTTTTTTTTTTTTTTTTTTGCCAGAGCTGAGGACCAAACCCAGGGCCCTGCATTTGCAAGCGCTCTACCACTGAGCTAAATCCCCAACCATTTTTTTAAGAGTAATGATTTCATGTATTCCAGGCTGGCCTCAAACTCACTATGTAGCTGAGGATGACTCCAGCCTCTACCTTCTGAGTGCTGGGATGGCAGATGTGCACCACCATACTCAGTTTGTGCAGTGCGGGGGATTGAACCTATGGCTTTGTGCATGCCATTCAAAAGCTTAATCAGCTGAGCTGCTTCTTCAGCCCCTACAGAGTTCTTGTTTTGTTTGGTTTCTTTTGTGTGTGTGCTTTAACAGAGAGATCAACATGCTTTCTTGGTGTGATGCCCAGGTTGAACCTTGCTGGAGACTGACTTTTTCAGTGGGTAGCTACAGACAGAGGGGGCAGCCAGGTAAGGAATGGTGGTGCTGGTCCATGAAAATGTTCTTCTTAGTCCTTGAGCTGTAGGGAATCCAGTTATCGAAGGTTACTATAGGATACGGTAACCTTGGAGAGGTAGCACTCTACCTTCTGTGGACAAGGAAAACTTTTGTCAGAAATAAAAAATGAAAGTAGACTCAGAGTCAAGCAGGGTGCTTAGCTGGAGGAGCTGGACAAAAACAAGTCAGTGGAAAGTTCAGGGAACTAACAAGCTAGAGCAGCCACCTGCTCGGTCTCAACCAAGAGTTTTGTGTGTGGGAGGAGAGAAAAACCAGCGGTACAAGACCTCCTAACACTCTAACAGAAATTAGAATGTGCAGGAGTGTGTGTGTGTGTGTGTGTGTGTGTGTGTGTGTGTGTGTGTGTATGTATGTATGTATGTATGTATGTGTTTGTATGTGTGTGATTGTGTGTGACTGTGTGTGTGTGTTTGTATGTGTGTGATTGTGTGTGTGTTTGTATGTGTGTGGCTGTATGTGTGATTGTGTGTATGTTCATGTGTGTGTGTGTGTGTGTGTGTGTGTGTGTGTGTAACTGTGTGCATTGACTTCTTTCCTCAATGGTTTATAGTTTTTGGTGTATGTGCCTTATACCCACTTGATTAAATGTATACCTATTTATCTTTTTTATATTATTGTGGATAGTAGGCCCATTTTCTTAATTCCCTTTTCAGGCACTTCACTGCTATTGTCTAACCGATTTCTGTTTCTGAGATTGTTGTGGACAGATGGGCACAGTGTGGAAAGGAGACAAGAAGATGGAGGATGGAGCTGGGGAGAGGGAGTCAACCAAAACAAAATACGTCTGAGAATGACATGAAGAAATGTGTTACCTTTTAAGATAATTTTTTCTTATGTAAGTGCTAGAGATGTAGCTCAGATGGTAGAGTGCTTGCCTGGCATGCATCGAGCCCTGGGTTCCACTCCCAATGACCTCTATAAACCAGGCAAAATGGTCCGTGCCTGCAATCCCACCACTTGGGAAGTGGAAGTTGGAGAGTCAGAAGTTCAAAGTCATCTTCAGCCTCATCATGAGGTTGAGACTGGCCTGGAACACATTAGACACTGTCTGTGGGGAGAGGACTGCCTTCAAATTTCTTTATGATTTTTTGGGTCAGTATCTGGGCTGGACTCTGTTAGCTCCCATCTGAAGTCACCAGAGGTCACTCCTAAAGCTACAGCCCGCTTGAGGCTGGACTAAGACTAGACAATCTACCATGACCTCCAGACAGCCTCATTCCCTTGTCTGCAGGTTGGTACTGGCTGACCAGATGTAGGTACAAGAAGCAGGATAGGCGCCAGGAAGCTAGGAAGAAGGCTTCTTCACATTGCAGACTGAGGCAGCTTCCACAAGGAAGAGCGGAAGGCTTCTGAAGAATTGGGCTCCCAAGTTGTTCCACAGGTTCTGTGTATGCAAGTAGATCACAAAGGCTGTGAGGGATCGAGGGGTGAGCCGATAGACTTTACTGGTCCATTCAAAGAACAAGATTACTGAAATTGAAATTAAATTGTTCGTAACTTATCCAGACATTGTCTGCACTCATCTCCGCAGCCCACTGGCCAGCAGTCCTAGAGTATCCCTGTCTGTTTCACTGAAAATCCACTCACAGGATGAAAGCAAGGTGTTCTAAGCATAGCCGCAGAACGTAAGGAAACAGAGAAATGGTTCTGAGAACATGAAACAAAAATAAAAGTATATAGTCCTGATCCTCACCTCCGTACATGGCATTTGATCCAAACCCTTCACCATGTAGCCTTGGCTGGCCTGGAACTCACTCTGGAGGCCAGGCTAAAGTGATAGAGATCTGCCTGCCTATCCCTCGTCAGGGCTGGGATTGAAGTCCTATGCTACCGTGCTGGGTAGGAAATCTTTTGAGAGCCCCCTTGAGAGTTCTTTTGTACCAGTCCTTTCTGCTCTGTGACATATTTATAAAGTTTGCTCCCAGCTTTTGCTTAACAAAGTTCTCGTGCCCTAAATGCCTTCCTTACCCCTTGGTGTAAATCTAAATGCCATATTTCCCAAGGACCTGATGCAACCTGATGTCCCCACACCCGTGTGGTGTGTGTGTGTGTGTGTGTGTGTGTGTGTGTGTGTGTGTGTGTGTGTAAGCTTCCAAGACAAGCCAGTTAATGATTTTCCTCATCTCTAGGTTTTGATAACACTAAAAACAGGGTGCACTGCAAAACCCATCTCTCGGTTCAAAAAGCAGGTGACTTTAGAGTTTTAATACTCATGGCTGGATGTGGTCTATGCTTAGGCAGATAAAGCATACAGAACCAGAGTGGATGGTCACAGTGGTGTGATGGACCCAGAGCAGTTTTGATCTGTAATCCACGTAAAGATCAGGGGAAATGCCTGGTATATCAACAGCAAGATGAATCCTGTGGTCTTCTGTGTCTGTTACTTTTTCATTACCATGACAAAATGTCTGACAATAGCAATGTAAGGGGCTGGAGAGCTGGCTCAGCACTTAAGAGCGCTTCGTGAAACCAGATTCAGATCCTAGCACTCACACTAGACGCCTCACAAACCTGTAACTCCAGCTCCAAGGGATCCAACGCCCCCTGACCTCTGTAGGCACCTGCACTGTGTGTTAATTATTAATTAAAATAACTTTTTAAAGCATCTTAAGGAAGAAAGAGTTGACTTCGGCTCACAGTTTGGGGGAACAGTTCATGGTGGTGAGGAAGGCGTGTTGGCAGGGACCTAAGGCAGCTGGTCACATGCCATCCACCATGATTAAGGGTTCATGCCTGTCTCTCTAGAGAATGCTCTGTGAGAAAAGAGTCTCTCTGTCTCTCTGTCTCTGTCTCTGTCTCTGTGTGTGTGTGTGTGTGTGTGTGTGTGTGTGTGTGTGTGTGTGTGTGTTTATGCACGTTCACCTTTGCAGGTACATTTGTGTATGCAGGCACATATGTGTGTGCACACAGAGAATGGAGGACAGCCTCATCTGTCGTTCCTTGGGATACTATCCTCCTTGTGTTTGTTTGTTTGTTTGTTTGTTTGTTTGTTTGTTTTGAAGACAGAGTCTCTTAGCTGGGTGGTAGTGGCACACACCTTTAATCCCGGCACTTGGGAAGCAATGGCATTGAGAGGTGACTCTGAGTTCAAGGCCAGCCTAGTCTACAGAGAAAGTTCCAGGACAGCCAGGGCTACACAGAGATACTCTGTCTTGAAGAAAAAAAAAGGAGAGAGAGAGATAGGGTCTCTAAAGGTGGCTAGGCTGCCTAGCCAGCAAGCCCCAGGGATACACCTGTCTCCACCTTCCCCAGGCTGGGATTTCAAGCACATACCACCATATCCAGCTTTTTTTTTGGTGGGGGGGGGGGGGGTAGGGGGTTTTGAGACAGAGGGTTTCTCTGTATAGCTTTGCTCCTTTCCTGGATCTAGCTCTGTAGACCAGGCTGGCCTCGAACTCACAGAGATCCACTTGGCTCTGCCTCTTGAGTGCTGGGATTAAAGGCGTTTGCCACCACTGCCAGGCCCAACTTTTTTTAAAGTGAGTTCTGGGTCTGAACTCAGTCTCACACGTCTGGAGTCACTCACCTGAGCCGTCTCTCCAGCCCAGGAGCGTTTTACTTTGAGTGGAAGATGGTGAGTATTAGAGCAGCCAATCTCAAAAGCAGAGCATGATGGGAAATGGGGACAGCCACTGGGCTGTCACAACTCAGTCTGGTGACATGCTCTGCTAAACTGCCCCTTTGCCTTTTGTGCCCTGGCTGCTTCTCCACCTTTCAACTTTCAATCCCCCTGCCATCGATTAGGGCAAAAGGGTCTTCCTTCAGGACAAAGGACAATTCTTTCTGAAGAAAAAAGTTTCTGCCTAAGTTCACAAGATTACCATTCACTTAAGTTTATCTCAGAGAAGACCTCAGGAGGTGGGTCTTGTGGTGCACCCAAGGCTGAGTACCAAGCTCTGACAGATAGCTGGAATCTCCCAGGAGCAACATCTACTGCCAGCCACATCTCTCTGAACCACAGTGAGGCTGGGTCTGACGTTAAGCATGGCCTTGCCTTTGTTTGCCTGTTCTCTTGCGTTCTAGCTTTCATCCCTAAGAAGTTGAAATCTATGTACATCATCTTCATTCCACAATAAAGTAAGATTTTCCCAACAACTCTTGGGCCATCAGTTGCTACCTGAGGGATCCATCCATTCTGGAATGGTGAGTGGTTCCCCATCGTCCTTTGTTAACTAGGAGCTTGAAATCTGCAAATGTGGTCGTTAGGCATGGGAACTGGACCAGTGTCCACAAGACAGGCAATCTGTAGGGCAGGCTGAGAAGACTGATGATATACAACCTTTGGGGTCAGAGTTAGAGCTGGGAGGTCTGTAGACAATCGTTCATTTCTTCCTCTTCTGTTCAGGCTGGCCTTGAACTCACTCTGTAGTCAAAGATGACCTTGAACTTGTGATCCTCTTGCCTCCCACTGGCTGAGTGCTGGGATTCTAGGGGTGCACCACCACACTGGGTTTATATGGCACTGGGGGTAGAACCCAGAGCTTTGTGAATGCTAAGCAAGCTCTCTGTCATCGGAGCTGCATTCCCAGCCCTGATTTCCTTATTTTTCAGATGAGGAAGCAAGAGCCTGGACAGGGAAGTGACTTGCTCAGAGCCTCACAGCTTGTAAATAGAACAAGATAAACCATAATCTCATTCATCTTTTCCATTACATCATCCTACTATCTTGGGGGGAAAAAAGAGGGGGGGGGGAATTTCATCAACTTCCAAGGCCCCTAAAATTAGAGTGTTCTCACCCCCTTTCAGGTAAAAGCCACTCTGACCTATGTATACAAATACCAGATATTGCAAGAACTTTTTACAAATGGTTATTTAAAGACATGCAGAGAGAGAGAGAGAGAGAGAGAGAGAGAGAGAGAGAGAGAGAGAGAGGAAGAGTGTGTGTGTGTGTGTGTGTGTGTGTGTGTGTGTGTGTGTGTGTGTATTCGTGCTTTATCGCCTTGAGTAAGTTCCTTAACTTATTTGAAGGTCAGTTTCCTCTTCTGTGAAATAAATAAGGTATCTCAGCGCGTTGCTTTGAAATGTTAATTAGTTAATCCACTGAAAACACTGGCTCAGCAGCGCAGCGGGTCCACGGCAAATGCTCAAGTGGTCTTGAGTTATTATGAAACATCATGAAACCTGTGGGATTTGATCTTTTTCACCAGGACCCTAGGAACACCTACTCAAGGGTCACAGGCACATACAGAACTGTCTCTCCCAGTTTGGCATGGTGAAAACCCCCAGGGAGTCACACAGGTGAACATAAAGGGCGGGGAGATGGCCCAGGTAATAGCACTTACTTCATGGGCATGAGGACCCCAGTCTGAATCTCCAATGCCTACATGAAAATCTTGCACATAACCTCAGCAGGGAGAGAGGGTGGGGACAGGAGGATCGCTAAGGCTTGCTGGTTGAGAGCCTAGGTATAGCTGAGTGAGAGACTCTATTTCAAGAATGAAACAGAGTGATAGAACAAAACACCTGAAGGCTCCCATGTGCACACGGATGCGTACACACATGCACAGACAAACTCAAACACCGAAAGAAAAGTGTAGATGCATGAGTCTCCCTTCTAAGATTCTGCATCCGTTGGTTGGTAGGACACCAGGGGACCCTACATGCACTAAAACCTTGGGATTGCTGATCTATAATACTGAAGCTATAGGCAGGGACCAGGTAAGACAAGAGCTTTGAACCCTATGACATCATTACCCTTCCTCTATTAGCTCGAGATCATACTGAATGCGTAGCTGCTACAGGCCCACCTACTCCAGTTCAATTACAGCATCTTCCCTGCACCCCCCTGCAACAAGAGCTCAGGTCTTTGCATCCAAAAAGAATCTAGAACAAAAGATGCTCAGATAGAGCTGAACTAATTCTAAGCCTCACCCTGGCATCTTTTACCATTTTCAAAGAAGGGAACTTGGGGGATTGGGAAGATGGTTCAGTGGGTAGAGCACTTGCTGCTAAAGTGTAAGGACCAGAGTTCAGTCCCCCAGAACCCAGTTAAAAACATCCAGGCACTGCAGCCCACATTTATAGTTCCATTGGGGAGGTAGAGACAAGAGGACATTGGGGCTCACTAGACAACCAGCTAACCAAGTTGGCAATCTGGAAGTTTAGTGACAGACCCTCTCTCAAAGACATGAACCATAAAGTGGAGAGTAATGGAAGGGGACACTTGATATCAACTTCTAGCCTCTTCACTGCATACACATGTGCACACGTGCACACACACACACACACACACACACACACACACACACACACACACACACGGGAATCTATAAGGTGGTAGCATCCTCCTTGCTACAAAACAGAGCTAACGGTCCTAAGAATTAAAGGAATCACCATTTTATTTGCAAGTTAAGGTAATGAATTCTAGCTAGGCCCTGAACTTGGCTATATGTTAAGGGACACAAGATTCTGAGGAAGTTGTTTTGGTGCTGAGACAGATTGGAGTCTGACATGTGATCTCCATTTCTGGGAGGCTTCACAAAAGTGCTAGGAAAGAGGGTCCCGTGGAAGGTCCCCATGAGTCACTGGCTCAGCTCCTGCCTCTCTGTTAGCCTGGCCCTAAAGATCCCAGGGTTCTATGGCCAGGCCCTTGTAGCACATGCCCCTGTTTAGGGAAGTAAGGCCTGGGAAAGCAGCAGTACTGGGCACAGTTTACCCTACTTCAACAGAATTTGCCCTGAGAGCCCGGCTTCCTCTTCTCTGCCAGCTGATCCTGGCAAGTCCCCTTACAACGACAGCCTTTCCAAAGAGGAACAACAGAGGACCGATTCCAGTCCTCCGTCTTCCCTGCATCCTCCAACAAAGCTTGCCTGGGGCCCTAATTCTCACAGCTCCAAGAGCCACCATGACGGGAATCTCAAAGCTGGGGTTGCAGAAATGGCACCCACAACTTAAAGCCACCTGGAGATTTGGTTTCTCTCAGAGTGAGCATTCACTTCTCCCAAGTCCCACTGGTGGAGAATCCAGTACAGAGAGATCCCAAGTGGAGCAGGTGTGCACACAAATGACACAGAAGAAACCAGAGGTTGACCAGATGCTGCCAAGGGCCCTGCCTGAAAGTGGATATTTGTGCATCTCCCAATAGCATCAGTCTTGCAAGACCAAACTGAGTCTCAACAGGACGTGAAGATAGGAAGCAGATGTGTCAGGAGGTATGTAGAGGAAGTGAGAAGGAAACTGGAAGGGATAGATGGAAAATACGTATAAAATTGTCAGAGTGAAAGACTTTAAAGTGGATCTGAGAAATCATTTTCTTGCATTTAAAATTTTTATATATTAGGTAATTCAGTCAAACCAACAGAGAAAAACAAGTGCTACATTTCCGTGTGTATGTGTATACCCATTTATGTGTATATGTGTATGAGGAAGGGTTAACATGCACCTGTGTGTGTGTGTGTGTGTGTGTGTGTGTGTGTGTGTGTGTGTGCAAGAGACACCAGGGGTCAGTGGCAGAATGTCTTCCTCAGTCACTCTCTACCTGAGTTTTGATACAAGACCTCTCCAGTGTTCACCATTTGACTAGGCTGGCTGGTCAGTGAACTCCCAGGAGCCTCCTGTCTCCACATCTCGGTGCTGGGTTTACAGACAGGTGCTGTCATGCCTGCCTCTTCTGTGGGCACCAGGAATCTGAGCTCAGATCCTCACAGTCACACAGTAAGCTCCATAACCCCCAAGACAGCTATCTCCCCAGCCCCAAAATCATTTTCTTACATTTAAAATTTTGTAAATGTGACATAGTTCAATCATAACAGCAGAAAATAGTATACTATGCTTCTGTAAATCTATCACTGAGATTTTGCCTAACTGGCTTCAAATTCACCTCTCTCTGCTCTCACTCTCTCCCTCCCCCCCTCCTCTCCATACCCTCTTTCAATACCCCTCCCTCCATACTCCCTTTCAAAGAAATAAAAATGTCCACATGCAAGTAAGTTTCATTTCTTTTTTAAAACTTTAGTGTGTGTGCGCATGTGTGTGTGTGAGTGTGTGTGTGTGTGTGTGTGTGTGTGTGTGTGTGTGTGTCAGAGGATGGCTCCAGAGAGTCAGTTCTCTCCTGCCACTTTGTGGGACCTGGGACTGAACTTAGGTCATCAGGCCAGCACACTAGCACCATCTGCTAAGCCATCTCCACAGGTCTCCATTGCTTTTGTTAATGCACATTTTAAACTTACGTTTCCACTGGCACAAAAATAAAGAAAAAAATCTCACCTATTAATGAGGCACTGTGTGATGTTTCAGTATAGGTATGCATGCTGACATTTATTCCAGGTTAAGCATAGCCATCTCCCCCAAACACTTGTCATTTCTTTATAGTAAAGAATATTGAGAATACATCCATCCACATTTAGAAATACATAGAATATTACTGTTGCTTGTGGTCACTGACCTGGGTGAGAGCTTGCAGAATTTCTTGCTTCCTTCTAACTGTAACTCATACCATGGGTCGACCTTTCCCACTCTCTGTCTCTGTATGGTCTACTCCTCCTCCTTCCTCAGAGGTTACCATTCAATCTTTCATTTTCATATATGGTTTTTATTTTTAAATAAATATTGATAAAAACATAAATTACACCTGTATGAATTATGCATGTATGTGTTCTCCACAGATGGCCTTTTACATCTTCCTTTTATAATTTGACTTCATTTAAAATCTACACAGCTGTATAAAAAGTTGGTCCAGCACATTCATATTATCAACATCTGTATAGGATAATATTCAGTTCCATTACCATATCCCATGAACCACAACCTTTGGGCTGCATAATCAGTATTCTTCTGTGCTTGTACGTATTTGTATGTGTGCATACGTACACATTAGGATGGTGCATATGCACACACAAGAACAAATCTGCACACATATATAAAATATAGTCTCCAGGCTAAATAACCCAGGGTAGAATTGCTGTCTCACACTAGGAATGCATCTTCTATTTCGGTTGATATTCCAAATTGTTCTCCAAAATGACCATATAAATTTACATTCCCACCAGAGAGCCCCTTGATGCCCACAGCTCAACCAGCCCCACTGTCATCAGTAATTAATTTTTACTGATCTGGTAGACATGAATGGTAGGTACTTTAAGATATCAGCTTGCCTTCCTGAATCTCTGGGAACTGATTATAATTTTTTTTTCATGAAAAAAAAAAAAAAGAGTTCTACCTCCTCCTCAGCTCTCACACTCCATGGGGACAGGGAGTACAGAAGTTGGCCATCAGCCCTGATGATCAGGGTCCTGAGACCGAAGGCTAAAAGCAAGAATGTTTTCATCTCAGCAGCAGCAAGTATAAATCAGTAGGAACTGAGGGCTGAGTTCCAAAAACAAGCCAAACACACTGCTGAGGACACGTGACCAAACCAGCTCCAGAAAAGCAGGGATAGAGCCAAACTCTGATATCAGCAGATAAATAAGAAAAAATTAATTAATTGATTGATTAAAATATCAGAGCCAGTGGGAAAAGATCCAGGTTACTGCCTTACAGCAAAGGCAGTTGCTCGCAGCTGGCAGCCAGAGAGAGAGAGACTGAGATTGGAGCAGGTAGGTAAGAAAGAGGAACATGTATGTACCAAGGTCTCAGAAACCCAGCCTGCCGCCCTCATCCTCTGGGCCACTGTCTGGCCCCCGTGCGGATTCTGCCAGGTGTCCTTGGTAACTCTGCAGGTGTCCAGGCGAACCCCTCAGGAAATGCGGACCACACTTGGATCCGGAGGTTTGAAGTGTTCTTTTCTTTAGAGCAAATGGCAATGTACTTCGGGGCAGGAGTGAGTTCTTTGGGGCAGACCATTTCTCCTTCCGGCAGCTTTGTTTCAAAGCTTGTTTGGGAAATATTTCACAGCCCTCCCCATGGCGCTGCTTCTCTGAGAAGTTAAACAAACTCAGACTGATGGAGAGACTTCAAGACATGTGCACTGAACTACACCTCCCCGATGAAAAACACTGGAGCATTCTGGGAATAGCTCATTTCCTTGGGGCACTGGAGGGTGTGGGAATCTTGAATGTCTCCACGCTCTTGCACCAGGCAAATTCTGAGAAGAACAGTCATCTGTCAGTGTGTGTGACAGATACAGTTCTTCCTAATGGGGACAGGAAAACCACTCTAACCTCAATGGGCCCAGAGTTTCAGAGACAACTTTCCCTTCAGCTCACTTTGCTTCATTTATGGCCAAAAGTGAAGGACAATGGCCAGAGTCTCCAGACAGACAAGTATAGAAGTGTGATGCAGGGGTCGGGAGAGATGATCAAGTTAGTAAAGTTCCTCCTAGAAAAGCATGGGATCTTGAGTTTGATACACAGGATGAACATAAAAATCCAGGCATAGTGGTACCATCATGTGTAATCCCAGAGCTAGAGAGGCAGAGACCCCTGGAGCTCTGGTCAACCAGCCTAGTATTGGTGAGCTTCAGAGCAGTAGGAGACCCTGTCTCAAAAAATAAAATAAAAATTGTTCATGCCCACAACCCAAGCATTGGAAGTCAGAGACAGGAGGATCCTGGGAGATTGCTAGTAAGCCCAACCAGTAAGCCTCTGGCCAGTGAGAGACCCTGTCTCAAACAATAAGGCAGAGTGCAGAAAGAAAGACACCCTCCTCTGGCCTCCATGTGTATGCACACAGCTATACACAGCCACACACTGGGCATACACCACACATGCACAATACACACAAAAATTCAAAATTATAAAAAAGGTAGACAGTACCAAGGTGAACAGCACCTAAAGAACACCACCTAAGGTTGACCTTCGGCCTTCACACATATGTACAGCACCCTCAGAAACATATACACACAGAAATAGAAGGATGGATGGGTGGGTGGGTGGATGATAGATAGATAGATAGATAGATAGATAGAATGTTTTAAAGTGTATCGTAGCGCACAATGGGAGCTAAGAATCCAGGAACCTAAGGGCTCATTTTCCTTATCTGGCATTAAGCAAGTGTAATATGAGCTAAAGCCCTCCATCCAAAATGGACAGGATTTACAAAACTCCAGAAACTTGGACAATAATCCAGAATTATTCTGCAAACCCAAGCTTGGCGAGTTTTGACCTTTGTAAATAGTAACGAAGATGTTCCCCTTATTACCCACAACCCCTGTGTGGTGTGTGTATGTAGGTGGGGGTGTGTGGTGTGCATGCACATGTGTGCATGGGTATATAAGCCAAAGAGAAATCTTGCATATTCTTCCACTATGGACCTTGTTTATAAACAAGGTCTTTCACTGACCCAGAACTCACCAAGTAGTCTAGACTAGCTGGCCAAGGAACCTCAGGGATTCTCCTGTCTCTGCCTTCCCAGTTTGGGATTACCATATCCATCATTTTTTTTTTCTTCTTAGATGAGTTCTGGAGTTGTAACAGGTCTTCATGCTTGTAACCAAACACCTTACTCACTGAGCTACCATCTCCCAGCCCAGGAGGCACTGTGTTACTAAGGTCATGCATGACAGTATCGGCCAGTTCTGATTCCTCTTGGCCTTGAGATCTATCACAGGACACTTCTACCTTTGAAATAAATTTTAGCGCCCCCTTTTTTCATGCATTTGCCACATACATTTACCTATGTACAATGATAATGTGTTTACATAATGATAGAAGGTATGTCCTCTGGGGTACCCCAATGCCACAAAATATCCTTTTTGGTTTTTCTGCTTGTTTGTGGTGGTGGTTGTTGTTGTTGTTAGCCTCAAACTCACAGAGATCCTCCTGCCTCTGCCTCCCAGGTGCTGGAATTAAAGGCGTGTACCACCACTGCCCAGTCATAAAAACTTTTTTAAAAAAATCCTCCAACCTCTCTCTTCTCCTAGCTTGAGTCTCTTATCTGCATTTGTTAAACCTTTGGCTGGGGAGCCTGGGGTGTAACCCTTGGAGTCAGCCTCCTCCTGGGCACTGAGCAGGATGGTAAAGGAAGTGGGTGGGGACCTGAAGGGCGCTGGGGTGCCAGCTGAAGAGCTGAGAGGCTCTCCTTCCATCCCAGAGCCTCACACTTAAATCACTGCTTCCGTGCATGTCTCAAGACACACAACATAATCCTCTCCAAGGCACTTCCTCAAACATTTCATAAATCCTCCTGATCCAGGGTCAGTTTCCACATTTCTTAGCAGAAAGTCCAATTCAGAGTCACTTGACCCCAGAGTCAACTGAACAGGAGACTCTGTCCTATTTTGAATAAGGTCATATAGCCAGTTACATGGATGAAGACCTACACCAGATTCCAGCAGCAAATCACCTCCAGACTAACTCGCTACTTAGGCTTTCAGAAACAGGGAGTGTTCTCTGTTACCATAGATAGTAGATAAATTGCTGCAAGCGAGATCCAGGACAGAGAATGTAGCCCTCAGTGGTAGAAACAGAGACCAGCACTTAGCCTGAGTACGCACGTGCCAGACATTATTTTAAAGGCTTTGGGTTTGAGCTGGCATGTCCTCACTTGCTAAGGCACAGGATTGGATGGGGGCAGAAGAGGCCTGGGTACCACCCCCTTGCTATCCATCCAGGCAGTGGCTGCATGATTCGAGGAGGCCTACAGCTTCCGGCAGGGCTCCTCTTCTCCCAAACCCTGAGAAAACACTCCCTCTGCCTTCCTTCCGCTGGACCACAGCTCCCCCCCCCCCCCGCACCTCTCCATCCCTGCTGCCTCCAATGATAGTTAATCTTGACTGTCAGTTTGAAAATCTTGGCTTTGAAATCAACTGAGAAACACTCCTCTGGTCTATGAAGGTGTCGAGGAAAGATTAAATGAAGAGAGGAGAGCCTCCTCAGAGTGAACTGGAGGATAAGACAAGAGAGGATAGGGGAGAAGTAAGATCGAAGTGCATTAGATTTATGTGTGAAAGTGTCACAATGAAAGCCGTCATTATGTATAATTAATGCGCGTGAATAAAGAACGCTTTGAAAGTAACACATGTTGAAGAGTACGCCTTTAATGGATCTAAATTGTCTTTGTTTTACTTACAGGGTTCTACTGCTTTCTCTAGGGTCCTGGTCTTCACCCCCACGGAATCTGAGCCTAAGAATCCTCCCATTGTTCCCGTCCTTAACAGAGTTCACTTAGTTCATTCACTTGGGGGTCTGTAAGTTTCACAGGCTCCCTTTCTAGCCTGGGGAGGGAAGACAACCTTCTTGGTGAGGTCAGGGATTCCGGGTGGTTCAGGTGGCCTTCCCTATGATGTAATACTGTACATGTGTGCACAGGCATAAATGCAGAAGGACCGGGAGAGGGGCCATAGCCAAGACCAGCGCACCCCCACTTTCGACTCATGTTTCTCTAGATAATATTAATTGATCCCTGGAGAGTGTCGCAGGGGATAAAATGGCAGAGAGAACAAATAGGGAGTTGAAGTGATAATCCTTTTGTGAAAATGATAGTCGTTAACGGCCAGGGAAGCTGGTGCCCGGCTAGGCTGGAATTTAGTGGGCATTTCTTCTAAGGCAGTTTGTAGGTCGGTGCTCAATTCTATAAAGATTTCCGATTAGTTCAGTTCCACCGCAGCCATGGGGTGAACATGTCTATACCCCATTTACCAGTACTTCCATCTGAAACAAGGAAGTCAGGAGAACTCCAATTTGGAGGTTTCCAATAAGCCATGGTCAGCCTGTTATCATAGGAGCAGACTCAGGCTGTGATTCTCAGGCTCACATCCAAGACAGTGACACACCCAGGACCCTAATCATATGCCCATCTGATGGTGTCTGAATAAGCTTGCATTAAGAAATCGCCCCCTCAAGACTGATGGATATGACATTGATAACAAGTGATGTTAAGTGACTGGAGGAAGCCCTTGCCACATGCCCTCAGGCTACTTGCCAAATGGCCGGGACAGAGCAGAGCCCAAGAGTGGAAATACCCTTGCAAGTTGTGGTGGCTGATTATTAGGAGTATTAAGAGGCAGGGGCAGGGATGGATGACCCGAAAGGCATTTCAATCGGACTCAGTTTGCAGTGTGTGTGTGTGTGTGTGTGTGTGTGTGTGTGTGTGTGTGGTCACCTGTGCACATGTAGAAGACAAAGGAAAACCATAGCTATCATTCTCCAGGTGCCATGAAACTTAGTTTTTGAGACAGGATCTCTCACTAGGACCTGGAACTTACCAGGTGGCCTAGATTGGCTGGCTAGCAAACTGCAGGGATTTACCTAACTCTGCCTCCCCCGCACTGGAATTATAAATACATACTGTCACACCCACCTTTTTTTCCTTTTCTTTTTAAACTGTTATTCCATGCAATGGTCAGGCTTTTCCACTATGAGATGTCTTCAGTATCTTCCTCATTCTTTATTAATGACAAATTATCTAAGTATTTAATGGTTGTACAGCACTGGTCTCAAAGACATGCAACTTTTTTATTGTTATTTTATGAGCATTGGTGTTTTGTATGTCTGTATGAGGGTGTCAGATCCCCTGGAACTGGAGTTACAGACCCGCATGAGCTGCCGTGTGTGAGCTGGGAATTGAACCTGGGTCCCCTGGAAGAACAGCTAGTGCTCTTAACTGCTGAGCCATCTCTCTAGCCCTCATCCTTTTTTTTTTTTTTAAGACAAGATCTTCCTATATAGCTCTGACTGTCCTAAAACTCACTATGGAGACCAGGCCAGCCTCCAACCCATAGAGATCTTCCTGCCTCTGCCTCCCCAGTGCTGGATTAAAGGTGTGTGCCACTATCCCTGGCTCTCCATTTCTCTCTGATTCGTTTCTTGCAAAACCTCCATCAGATGAGCTAGAGATGTAGCTCAGCTAGAATGTCTGCATGGCATAAGAAAGAGGAAGCTCTAGATTTCACCCTGAGTTCCACATAAACTTAGTGAGGTAGTACACATCCTGTAAACCCAGCACATCAGCGCTGGAGACAGAAGTATCCAGGGTTCAAGACCGTCCCCTGCTGTACAGTGAATTCAAAGACAATCTGGGATAATGGGAACCTGTCTCAAAAAGAAAAAAAATCAGCAAACACATACTATATGAATTTGCAACACATACAATTTCTGGCGGGCAGGAGGTGTGAGGCAGCTTAGTGGTTAAGAGCATCTGTTGCTGCATTAGTTACTGTCCTGTGTCTGTGGTAAAACACCATGACCAAAAGCAGGTTAGAGAAGGAAGGGTTCATTTGGGCTTATGGTTCTAGAGGAATGAGAGTCCATCATGACAGTGTAGTTAGAGTTTTCCTGCCTGGCCCAGTCAGGACAAATCTCTCTGACCCGCCAGTCCCATAGTCGCTCAGACCCAACCAAGAAAGCACACAGAAACTTATATTGCTTATAAACTGTGTGGCCGTGGCAGGCTTCTTGTTATCTACTTCTATCTTAAATTAATCCATTTCTGTTAGTCTATACTTTGCCACATGGCTTGTGGCTTACCGGTGTCTTTACATGTTGCTTTTCATGGCAGCAGCTGGCAGTGTTTCCTCCCAGCCTTCCTATTCCCAGCCTTCTCCTCTTCCTTGTCCCCATTGGCGTACTTCCTTCAACAAGGCTAGACTTCCTAAACCTCCCCAAACATCACCTCCAACTGGGGACCAAGTGTCCAAATACCTAAGCCTGTCCAAATTACCACACTGCTCTAGTAGAGGAACTGGTTTGGTTGCCAGCATCCACATTAGTAGACTCAAAACTGTCTGTAAGTCCAAGTTGACTAACATAGGATCCTCTTCTGAACTCCAAGTCACCAGGCACACACATGGTGCGGATAATATACATATGCAGACAAACGCTCACATACAAAATAAAAAGAAATCTCTTTACAAATCTTCTGATAGACAAACTGGTAAGATAAGGAAGGGAAATGAAGAGAAGACGGGAGAAGGAGTGGACCCCAATGCACAGGGCTAACGTCAGCCACTCTGAGGGAGTCAGAAAATGAGCGGGTAGTATATGCAGATGTTTGAGATGAAAAGCTCTCCCCTGCAGAAAACCACAGTCCAGCTTTGTAGGGTCCCTCTATATGTTACAGCTTTCCACTATGTAACAAATGCTAGCAGCAGTCAAATGTTAAGAGGAAAACAAAAATACCCAATCTCTTGCCTTTGGGCCTGTGGCAGAGACCTGTGGCAGGGCAAAACCACTAATCCTCATGGCTGGGAAATAAGAGAGAGAAGGGGTAGGCCCCACTGTCTCTAGGGCATGCCATCACTGACCTAAAAATCCTACTAGGCCCCACCTCTTAAATTGTTCTCCCAATACAGCCAGCCTAAGGAACCATCTGTTACTATGTGCACCAAATATAGCCTGGGCTGCATTTAAGATCCAAACGGTAGCATCAAATCCACATAGCTCCTAACCCTGTATTTCCAGTACCTGAATTAGGGCTGGGTCATACTGAAGCATGACACAGATAGCAACACAATCCAAATTTTATATATATATTAGGTATAACACATGTATGTATACATGTGTAAACATATATATACATATATACATGTATTGCATGTGTGTGTATGTATATATATATATATATAAACCTCTGTGTTTTATATATACATAAAATCTCAATAATTTTCTAGCAGTTGTATACAGAAATTATAGTTTAGACATAACAGTTACATTATTAAAACTGCTTCTGTCCATTTGGTTTTTATCGATATAACAAACAGAAATTTTTATAAGTTATGCATGTGCTTAACAGTCTCATCTCCCATCCTAAGGTTTGGTTTGGTTTGGTTTGGTTTGCCAGGGTCTCACATAGCCCAGGCTAGCCTCAAATTCACTGTGTAGCTGACAAGGATCTTGAATTCCTGATCCCCCTGCCTCCACCTCTGGTGTGCACTACCAAACCTGTGTACGCTGGGCTGGGGACAGAACCCAGGGCTTCAGGAATATGCTAGTAAACACTCGGCCAGCTAAGCTACAGCCCCGTCCATTATGCTAACATTGTACCTATTTTTCTTTACATTCTTTACCGTCAGCCTTTTTACTTAAATAAACTGAGCCTTATGCCAGGCAATAGCAATCATGAAACCATATGTATGTGTGTGGCATAATAGCTAAGTACTGAAATGAATACATAAAAGAACTTAGCCCTAGAGTATCTAAATTCAGCTTCTGTTTGGCCAGAAGTATGTAAAAACTGTGCTTTGGAAAGCATGAACACAGTCTAAACTATGTGGCATGAGGAAAGCAGAAAATGACCAGTCCCCAGTCACCGCTATGACCCAAAGCCAAAGACGCTAGGGCTGCGCCTTCCTCTGAGTGGGGCGGAACTGGACTAGCATGGGTACCTGGCTGTGGGAACTGCCCCCACACAAACAAGCTCCCACGTCACTCACTGGTCCGCACCGGAGATTGCGTGAGTCTCTGCCCAGAGGGCGTGGTGTTTGGGTTTTCGTGCCGCCTTGACATTTCACAAGCTTAGTGCTGTCCTTTAGGGCCAGGAGGAAGAGGAACTTGTGCCTTTGAGTAACTGTGGGGTTGGTGCTATAGAGGTGCAGAAGAGCGACCTGAAAGATGTGGCTGGGTCATCACTGGATGCTGCCTGAACGCCCCTGTCAATTCAACCCTACTGCTCCTGCTGGCGTTCAGATTTCTCAGCCCCTCCCACACACACACACACACACACACACATTCTTAGCCTTACTATTTACTGCACACGGCCTTCAGTTAATGTGAGCAGCTCTTCACCCAGCTCCAGGTTTCCCATAACCCCAGTTGAGACACCTCCTGCCTACGAGCTAGCCTGAGGAGAGCCAAAGAAAAGCCAGCAAACGGCTCTCCTGGGTCCTATGAGGAGAGCTGAGTCACTGTGTCCACACCTATGACTAGAGGTGCTCTTCAGTCCCTGTGAGTCCATGTAAGAGACCAAGAGGGGGCAGATTCTGATAGAGACCTTGCTTCTCCTCCTTAAACAGGCCCTGATATGTTCCTGCTTTTTTGTTTTGTTTTGTGCTCTTTATTTGTTGGTGTGGGGAGGGGTATTTTTGGTTGGTTGGTTGTTTTGTTTCTGGATCTTAAATATCCCATGCTGGGCTCAAATCACTATGCAACTGAGGGTGACCTTGGATTTTCCATTCTCCTGCCTCCACCTCTTGAAGGATGGGGTTATAGGCTTGGACCACCACATCCAAGCATACGTAAGGTGCTGGGATGGAAGCCAGGGCTTTGTGCATGCTAAGCAAGCACTCTACCAACTGAGCTACCTCCCCAGCACAGTCCTTGGAAGGTCAGGAAGGAGTATGTCCAACTTAATATGCTCCTGGGGTTGGAGATTTAGCTCAGTGGTAGAACACTTGTCTAGCAAGGGCAAGGCCTTGGGTTTGGTCCTCCGCTCTGGGATGGTGTGTGGGAGGGCTTCTTTAAGTGAGAAAAAAACAACAAGAATCCAGACTGTTCTGGGTCCCACCCCTATACAAATGACAACAGAAGTCATGAACCCATGGAATGATTTCCAAACGCCAAGTGGTACATCCTTCCCTGCCATTTTTAACCACCCCAAGACACAGAATCAGAGACATTAGTAACTACACAAGAGTGGGAGTGTACAGTTCTAGGTTACTAGTCTATCTATAACCTACTCCATGTACTGTGTCACCTTCCACATCCCCAGTAAAGGATGACAGGAAGCAAGAGAGGCCACCAGGAGGGTACAAGGGCAAAGCGTAGTTAGTGCAGCGGCCCACACATCCCCCGAGAATGAACACAAAGGCGTGGGGTGGACCAGCACAATGGCAGCTGGCCCAGTGGCTTCTTCTCATTTGTCCCTCTTATCACCATGGTCCCACACTCAGCAGAGTCCCCTCAAGGTCATCTGCTGCACGCCTATCCCCAGGGTTCTGTGACAGGCTTTTCAGGGTCTGTACCGTTGACAGCTTGAATCTGACAAGATCAGAGCTGAAAACAGAACCCCATAACTGAGTCTCAGACAAACGCCCGTGGCCGTCCCAGAGGACCCTTTGATGGATGGGCCTCTCTCTGAGTGTCTCAGGGGATAGCTAGAGAGAGCTGAGGTCTGCAGATCCCCACCGTGTCTGACAGGAGGTCATCCGCTGTTTTAATGACTGCCCAGTGCCAGCCACCTCTCCCTCCTCAGAAGCTCGCCAGGGCCTACGTCTGCTTAGGAATGAATCCACGTTGCTACAGGATAACACACACTCCAGCCCAATTCTCCTCTGTTCCAGCATGACTCAACTTCTAGTCCCATCTCTCTTCACAGTCCAGGACTTGAAGCTGAGATCTCTCATCCTAGCACGGCATGCCCTGCCTGCCTCCTCCACAGATCTACACACCACATTATGAGACAAAAAGCTGACAGCCACAGGACATGCAGAAGAGAATCAGAGAAAAGAGGAAGAAATAACAGATAAAGAAGGGATAAATGGATGGATGCATGGGTACATGGATGGAGGGAGGGAGGGAGGGAGGGAAGGAAGGAAGGAGGGAGGGAAGGATGAACTAATAGATGGGTGGATGGATAGATGGATGGATAGATGGATGGATGGATGGATGGATGGATGGATGGATGGATAGATGGATTCATCAAATATTTACTGGGCACCTACCAGGCCCAAGCCCTGTTGTAAGCATTGGGGACACAACAGTAAGGAAAACAGACATGACCCTGTCCTTTGGGAGCTGACTGTCTGGAGCAATTTTATACACAGGGACTCTCTTAAGGGACATGATTACAGGGCGCTCAGAGGATAATAGGCCCAATAAAGGGGGGGAGGCCAGAGCAGTGCAACCCTCACAGGCCTCTGCCTTGACTCCTGTCAAGAGAGTTTTCTGCACTGTGAATCTATAGACTAGAGGGTCTTTAAACAGACTGCACCTCAGGATCTCATGGTGAACATCTTAAGTGCATAGGTTCCTGCAGCCTACTGGAAGATTCTGCCTCCAGGTCAGGCTTGGGGGAAGGAGAGAGATTGTGTGTGTGTGTATGGAGGTGGCCAGAGGTCAACTTCAGGTGCCATTCTTTAGCTGCTGCCCACCTTGTCTTTTGGAGGAGAGCCTAGAATTTACTAAATAAGCTAGGCTGGCCTTACAGGGAGCTCCAGAAATCCATCTGTCTTCCTCCTTCCCCACACTGCGCTCATAAGCGCATACTATCTTACCAGCCTTGCTTTCTTTCTATTTTTTTTAATTAACACTTTTTTGTGTTTCCCTTTCCCTCAATTCCTCTAAGAACCTCCCTACCCACCCAACTTTATGTTCTTTCTCTTGCTAAAAAAAAAAAAAAAAAACCAGGAAACATACACAAAATAGAAATCCAAATAAACAAACAAAAATAGAAGAAAAATGCTCAAACAAAGCAAAATGAGACAAAAAGTCTGCAAAAACACCACTGAGTTTTTGTGTGTGTGTGTTGGCCAACTTCTCCTGGGCCATGCCAGACTTTGTAAGTGGGTTCTAGGGGTTGAACTAGGGTTCTTGTGCTTGCAAGGAAAGCACTATTGAGTAAGCTATCTCCAAAGCCCCAGGTCCAGGTATTTGTAGGGCATTCCTACATGACTGTGGTGAAGATCCTGCCTTGAGAGACCCTTGTTCTTAACAGGTATCCAAGGGACTTAAATCAGTGTGGGAATGAATGAGCAGATGGATAGATAAGAGAACATGTTTGAATGCATATCTAAGAGCTCATGTGTAGCTCTGGTCTGTGGTAGCGACAGAAGACTGAGCAAGGCTGGTGTGGCCTACAATCTCTGGGCATATTAGCACTGTGCGATGGGTATGCAGGAAGGGGACAGGATGTGGGACTCCATGCTTGGCTCTGGGCCCCCAAGTCATCCTGCTAGGGGAGTGTTGATGACTCAAGGTGAGTGGAAATCACCAGCCACAGACATCTCAGGGGTCTCAGGAAGCCTGTCTATACAAGGTCACACAGAAAAGACAGACAGGCTAGCAGGGTGGCCCTGAACCCTGGAATCCCCAGAGTCATAACCTTACATTCATCCGTTACTAATTTTTTCCATGCTAAATGGGCACAGTTCTGCTGGGGCAAGGTGCTGGGGACCCAAGGAGACTGAGACCTGACAGGAAAGACGAACATCAATAGACAGAAGTCACCAAGGTTAGAACAGCAAGCCTCTGGCCATTCTTGTTGACATTTAGAGAGTAAACTTTGGGAAAAACAAACTGAAATAGGAAAGAGGGACCCCAGGGTTGGAGTAAATGTGTAAGGGTCCTACATGGAGCTCTCAAACTATTCCCTGCTGTTTACTAGCTGTGTGGCTACAGACGTATTGCTTTGCCTCTCTGAGCCTTGTCCTTGTCCTTGTCCTTCACGTGGGAATGGCCCACTATCTCTTAAGATGATGTACCGACAAAATGAGATACCAAGTTTGAGAACACTGAGCACACAGTAGGTATGTGAGGAAACATTAAAAATAACAACCATTTATTGAGTCCTCTTCATATACTTCCCTGTGGGAGGCCAGCTCCCACCTTTTCCAGGGTTCTTATAAGGAGGAGAGAGTGATAAGAAAATATTAGATAGAAAGATAGCAAAGGAAGACAGAAACACAGGATAGCTTTGGGAGGACCTGGGTCAATACCCAGTGGCCCTTTCCATTTACTCAAGAGGGCTTTTTATAACAATGCCAAGGGGCAAGGCAAAAGACCTCCCCCTTGCTAGATCAAAGCACACTGCACAGCCAAGTGTAGACCCTTCCAAACACCTGGTAACCACGCCTGTTATCAAATCATCCCCTTATGCAGCCCTGATGGGTAAAGCAAGCTCAGATTCTCAGACCCTGAGTAATCTGGGCCTCCACAAATTCCTCCTTCTTAATATTTTAAAGGGCCCCTCAGACTCCTCAGATAGACTGTGCCTGACTTAGGTCATCTTCTTCTTCACTAGTCAGCCTTACCCATCATGGAGATACACTTCCTGTCAAGTGTACTCTTTCTTAGGTTGGCAGCTAGCAAGAAGGACTTACCCATCTCTGACTATCAACCTCTGGCAGGGGAAAGTACAGAGCTTAACTGAATACTGACTCAGGTCCCTACTAAGAGCTTTCAATTAGGTGAAACAACCACAGCAATGCTCCTGCTCCCTAGGGCTGCCACATCTCCCAGTAAAGGAGTAGAGGTTGATAAAGATGGAATATCCTTTTTGAATGGGTTTAAGATGTCTATAGCAGCCTCAGCAGCACCAAGCCCTTTTTTAAACGAATAAACTCTTGATGCAACCACATCAAATCTAAAGACTCCCTTAGCTTCACCAAACCATGGTTCATCAATATCAACAGGTTAACATAATTCTAGCATGAATATTACTATACATATTTACAATTCTTACAAACTTACATCCAAAAGCAAACTCTCAATAGGGCTATTTACACTTTACAAACTTTGGCAAACATCCAAAAGCAATCTCTTAATAGAACTCTTTACACTTTAAAGCAATATCTTAATAGAACTATTTTTATTTCTTGCTAACAAAACATAGGGTACATTAACACAGGTTAACATTAATCCACTCAAGGGACAAGAAGGAAACTTTTTTTTTAATTAAAGAGACTGAGAAATACTAACTCCTCCTTTTCTTCATAATTTTTTAAGCTGCATCTTGAGCCTGAGTAGACAAAAAACAAATTTATCTATTCCTACAACAAAACCAATTCCATTTCTACACAGTTTGTGAATCACCACAGTTAATGAAACATATATGTACACATAAACAACCCATAAGTCATCACAGTTGATAGAGAATACAGGTGAAATCAAAATTGTCTTATTTCTGAGGTTTGCAAAAGTTCAAAAAGTCAGTTCCAATACAAGTACCAAAGGTCAACTGACTGCCCAAGATTGGGGCCTGGCTCGTCAGCTGCCCTGAAGTCTTTGTATAACAATCCAAGTTGTAATAACTCTTAAGCAAACAGTTGCAAATATGAGGAGTCCCATTACCAAAATTTGTTGCAGCTCCTCTGAATGCAGCAACTAAACTCAGTTCAAACAAGCTCTCTGAAGCCTTACTCTCAGCCACAGAAGCACTTTCAGTTAGCTTTCCCCTAGCCAAAAACTGCTCCAGGGCAAAAGCTGCTAGCTGACTGGGGAAGACCCCTTCACACAGCCAGCCTGACCAGCAAACAAACTGCACAGCTTTTTTACCGTCCCAGTCTGTCTGCACCTCCTGTCTTCGGGCCTGCCCACTTAGAGACCCTAGTGTCTGGAGGCCCTGAGGGCTCTCCCTGCACCTTGTGATGCACAGCTGAATGCTGCCCACCCCCACCACCCACCCCCACTACTATATGGTTCTCAAGTAGCCCATCCGGTCAGGGAGGAAACAGCCATGGCCAGTCACAACTGCTGCACCCTGGCTCTGTTACCTGCTTTGCTGGGAGTCTCTCCTCCTCATACTGCCCTGCTTGCATAGCCAAACACTGCTCCCAGGATAGCTACACAGTTCAGCCTCATTCTGTCACTGGGAGCTTGGGCTAAGTCAGTCTCAGCTGCACATCTGGCTGGCTGCTTCTGCTATTGCCACTGACACCACTTCTCTACCCAGGGCAGCAGTCTCTCTGCAGGGCTTCTGCTGCTCACCTTTAGCCTTTAACCTGGCATCTCTCCTGGATTCTGGGCAACAGACCTGCTCCAGCAGCTGTGGTCCGAAGTCTCCACGACTGCTCTCCAAGCCACTGCCTGCCATTTGCCTCACTGTGCAGCATCTCCACTTAGCTTGTCAAGGTTGCATGTAGCCTCAAGCTATTCACAGCAGAAAGCATGCAGAACCCTGCTGTTTCATCTGGCTCTCAGCACCCACCCACCTTTGTTGGAGGCTTTAGGAGTTTCGGAAGCTGCTAAGTCTGTTCAGTCCTGGATACTGCCCTGTGTATCCCAGGTCCTGCTCAGGAAAATCTGCTCTTACTCTAAGTGACTTTCTTATTAAACCTTCACCATGTCCCTAGACCTAAAGCTTACTCTACTCTAATATACCTAAGCCTACACTGCTCAAACTAAACTTCACCAAACTTTTTTTACAACTTTAGAGAGAGAGAGAAACAGAGAAACAGACTGAGACAGATAGAGAATACTTGCTGAAGCATAACTTTACTTTGCTTTATATTTACAATTTTACTCACGAAGAATAGAATGCCACCACCTAACCTTTAATTAATAACTGGACATGTCCAACTGCTTCCATGATGCTCCCTACTCTCTCTTACTTATTTCCTCTGCACCCAAGTCCCAAGTTCTGGCCTCATCCTGTGGGAGGCCAGCTCCTGCCTTTTCACCTTTTCCAGGGTTCTTATGAGCAGGATAGAGAGATAAGAAAATATTAGATAGATAGCACAGAGGAGAAAGACAGAAACACAGGATAGCTTCAGGAGGGCCTGAGTCAATACCAAATGGCCCTTTCCATTTATTCAAAAAGGCTTTTTATAACAATGCCAAGGGACAGGGCAAAAGACCTCCCCCTTGTTAGATCAAAGCACACTGCACAGCCAAGTGTAGACCCTTCCAAACACCAGGTAACCATGCCCATTGTCAAATCATCCCCTTATGCAGCCCTGCTGGGTAAAGCAAGCTCAGATCCTTGTAGCCTGAGTAATTTGGGGCTCCACACTTCCCACATGAGCAATGCTTAGTGTCCTGGTTTCCTTTCTGCTGCCATGATAAAGACCCTGACAAAAAGTGACATAGGGAGACAGGTTTATCTGAGCTCATAATTCCAGGTCACAGTCCATCACTGTGGGGAAGTCACTGTAGTGGGAGCTTGAGACAGCTGGTCACATGGTATCCACAGTCAAGAGCAGAGAGAAACATGCAGGCCTGCTTACCCAATTGCCTATTCATGGTCAGCTTGACTTCCCTACTCTTTCTACAGTCCAGGACCCCCTGCCTAGGTAATGGTGCCAGGCACGGTTGGCTGAGTCTTCCCACTTCTGTTAACTAAGAAAATCCCCACAGACATTCCCACAGGCCAAGACAATATGCCATTGAAACTCTTCCCAGGGGATTCTAGATGGTGTTGCTAAACACCACACCACCTGAAGGAGACGTCCCGAGCTCCAGCTTTCAGATGAAGAAACAGAGAAGTGAAACACACAAATGGCAACTCAGAACACCAAATGCACAGACTTTACTGGAACCCTATGCTAGAGGCGCCAAAGGAAAAGCGCTTTCAAGGCATGAGGTCTGGGCTGGAGAGGTGACTCATTGGAATGCTTGTCATTAGAACATTTGTCAGGCAAGTGTGAGGACCTGAGTGCAGTCTTCAGAATCCACATTTCTTAATAAGCCAGGCATGATGGGATACCCTTGAAATCCCCTTGCTGGAGAAGTGAAGACAGGCAGATCCCTGGAGCTCACTGCCTAGCTAGCCAGCCAGCCAAATCGGGGAAGTCCAGGTTCATTGACAGGTGCTGTCTGAAAACATAAGGCAGAGAAAAGCCTAGAGTGGTGGCATAAACCTTTAATCCCAGCTCTCAGAAGGCAGAGGCAGGCAAATCTCTGTGAGTTCAAAGCCAGCCCAGTCTACATAATGAGTTCCAGGCCAGCTAAAGTTAAAAATTAGTTAGATAGATAGATAGATAGATAGATAGATAGATGATAGATAGATCAATAGATAGATAGATAGATAGATAGATAGATGATAGATAGATAGATCGGTAGATAGATGATAGATAGATAGATAGATAGATAGAAAGATAGATAGATAGATAGATAGATAGATGATAGATAGATGATAGATAGGTAGGTAGATAGATAGATAGATAGATAGATAGATGATAGGTAGGTAGATAGATAGATGATAGGTAGATAGATAGATAGATAGATAGATAGATAGATAGATAGATAGAAAAATTAGGTGGAGAGAAACTGACAAAAACAAAAACCTCAAATGTCAACCTCTGTTCTCCACACACATACCCATAATATTCACAAGCACTTACACATACAAAAAAGTAATAATATACGGGGTGCCTGTGATTATTGCAATACTCCAACATGGTAGTTCCCTAGAACTACACCTAGGATTAGGATATGAGGCTATACTCATCCAGCAGGGTGCTAGCAAAAGCTTCCTTGTATTGAGCATTCATTAGATGTCCCATCTGAGTCCTTCTGTCCATCAGTGGCTCCATTCAGTTCTGAACTTCATGGAAAGGCTTCAGAGAAGAAATGAGGTCATTCAAAGCACTACACAGAAACCAGGGGGAGTTGGGAGTTGGGATTTTATTGGCCTTTTCTTGTTTTAAGTAATAACAGAACAATATTATGTCTCAGTGGGTAATGTGGGCCCTTGCTTTGGACTAAGGACTATAAAGGGCTGAGCTCATTCAGCATGGTGTTGAGTGAACATGTCTCTCATCTGCCCACAGAGGCAGAGGTATGTGATGGGTCAAAAAAACACCTTCTCTCTTCTTCACCCAGTAGAAGATGATTGAAAAGAGAATCCAGAGACAGAGGAATTTATCTCACTCTTGAACCAATTTTAGCTGAAATGCTGAAGGTTCAGGCTGAGATCTCTCAACCTGGGGGCAAAAGAGAAGAAAGAAAATGTAGCCTCCAACTTCTCTGGCTCTAGATAGCTTAGCAACTGGAGGCCCTCATGGGGAACCAAAACCCTGAAAGATGACACAGTGGAGCCCGCCCTCTGGATGCTCCCCTTTCTCCAGGCCATCCTGTCCGTCAAAGGCATCGCGGAGAAAAGGAGTCTGACCTCTAGAGCCTGCTTTGAGGTTTCTAGATGCTCTCCCCAAAGCTGCTGCTATTTTTACAGGGGCCATATCTCCATCCCCCTCTCTACCTCCCCTGGCTCCTCATTACCTTAGAAAATGCCCTGGGTCTGCCTCTCTACTATCACCAAAAAAGAAACAAGGTAAGGGACTAGGGGGCAGTCCTATCAGTAAAGTACTTCCCTTGTAAGCATGTAGACCTCAGGTCAATCCCCAGAACCCACAGGAAGACATCCAGGAGTGTTGGCGCCTGCTTATATCTAAGCACTGGGGAGGAAGAGGCAGGCTAACCCAAAGGTGTCCTCTGGCCTAGACACACACACACACACACACACACACACACACACACACACATGCACGCACAGAAGGAAAGAATAGAGGGATGGAAGAAGAGGGGAGGGAGGGAGGGAGGGAGGAAGAGAGGGGAGGGAGAAAGGGAGACAGACAGTGTCCCTGACCCAAAGCTCTTCTCTGGTCTACACAAACACAGAGAGATGGAAGGAAAGAAGAGAGAGAGAGAGAAGGAAAAAGGAGGGAGGGACGGAGGGAGGGAGGGAGAGAGGGAGGGAGGGAGGGAGGGAGAAGGTGAAAAAGAAGTAAGATAAGCGTGGTCCACCTCAAGACAGCTAAGTTTCTCTCCCCAAAGCCCAAGACCCCCACTGCTCTATGTGACTCTGTCCTCCCTCTGAAGTCAACCTGTTCTATTCGAGGGAAAGCTGAATGAAATAAAACTTCAGAGACAAATGTTTCCACTTTGTTGAAAAAAGCAAACAATCACTGCTTAGCTACCTCACTGTTAGCTGTCCTGATTCACTGAGTTGGCTCTGACCACTCTGAAGAGGAAAGAAGGGGAAGAACAGTGACCCCCAAAGTCTGGGGAAAGGAGGCAGGTACAATGCTGGGGATCAGCTGAGTCAGTCATTACCAGCATCAGCATGGTCCTGAGAACCAGAGCCACCGGCATCAAGAGCTCTGTTTCCAAGAACACAAAGCCACTCCTGCATTGTTGGTTGGGGGTGGGGAGCATGGCCACCAAGTCCCCCTCCATCCACGTTAGGAGAGAAAGTCTCAGTGTCTGAAAAACAAACACTTAAAAAGAAGGAAGTGTCTGGGGCTGAGAAAAGCAGCAGACACCTGACAGCTTTCATTACGCAAATGGCAACTGCTACACCAAAACAAATGACTAAAGCCTGCATCAGTAGGAAGCAGTTGACCCCAGGGTTCCACAGTCTGATGACTAGAGTTAGAGGCTTTCAAAACAGGAAGCACCAGATAGAGTCTCAAATGACCCAGACAGTAAAAAGCAAGGCCAAAAAAAAAAAAAAAAAAGAAGAAGAAGAAAGAAAGAAAAAAAAAGAAAAAAAAAAGAAAAAGAAAAGGTCTAAATTGGAAGACAGGAAGTCACAATCACGCCACCAACAATGTAGATATTTGTCTGAGATAGACGCTTGGCTGTATGCCCTGTCACAGCCAGAAGGTGTAGGAGCCAAAACAGGGGAGATTGACTGAGGCCAGATCCTCACAAACGGTCAAGGTAGCACCACCCTTGACAATCCCACCCCTGAAGTGTCAGAGGTCATGTTTCTAGGATTTAAGTGCAGTCTATAGACTGAAGGCCAGATGCCACGGTTGCTCAGCCCCTGGATATATATGCCACTGCAGCAAAAGCCCCAGCCACCTCCCTGCTCAAACGCTCCCTTCTCCTGGTAACCTCCTCTCCTCCACTCTCAGTCTCTGCCTAGCTGACCCAAGGGATTCATGAGGCAAAGGATTTCCCTCCTTCTGCTCAGTGACTGATGGGGTCACCGGCTTTGAGCTCCTGAGTGTGAGTCTACTGGACAATAGTCCACTGCAAGTATGGAGGAAGATAAGCTGCGTAGCTACCGGAATTTCTGATCTAGTGGGATGTAGTTTACACCTGTGGAACTCACTATGCAGCTCCCACCTGCTAGACAATGAGAACGCACACCAAGGAAAGCCATGGAGTTCCCATTGAGCAGAAAGGAGAGTTTGTCTCATGTGATGCAATTATATCCTTGGATCCAACCGGTCCGACACTAAATCATACTCCTGAAGAGCTGAGACCAACGATGTCCTCTGCTCCTTCAGCTGAGAGTCTGTCTCTTGCAAGAGAGTTGCTGAAATGCAGTCAGCAAAGGGACAAGTCTCCAGTCTCTGTGAAGTATTCAGAGGGACTTGGTCCTGGGAGCAGTCTGCCTTAACAAAGGTCCCCTATCTCTCTGGATCTTTCCTCCTCTGGAATGCAAAGTTTAACCAAGAGGATTAGCACCCCAGCAAGTACTAAGAATATGATCTCAATGCTCAATCATCTCCTGCAATGTTTCGAAGGCTCCAAAGCAATGTTTAGGATGCACCTGACCTTCTCTTCCAGCAGGTGTTTCCAGCAATGTTACAGAACACAAACAGGAGTGTGGAAGTTATCTGGAAGTCGTGGTTCAGGAACAGTCTACCACTGAAGTTTCTCTCCAGGTCTCTTCTTCAAGTCCAGATGGCCAAAAGGCACAAGAGATATGAGAGACTGCCCTTCCTTGCTGGACAAGATTTCTGTGGTTCCCGAATGGGCAGCAGGCTGCTGATACACTGAAGAGAAGATGCAAAGGCAGGGTCCCCAAGAAATACAGATCTGGGAAGATGCTCGGTGGACAAACCACTTGCTCTTCAAGCATGAGGATGTGAGGACAATCTGAAGGGCCCACATAAACCCAGGTGAAGTAACATTTGTCCCCATGTCCAGTGTTTCCATGGTGAAATGGAAGATGGGAACAGGAAATCCCAGTTCACAGGCCGTTAGCCTGGTGAAAGGTGGGGGAAGGTAAGAGATGCTGAAAGCTGTCCTCTTACTTGTATACACATTCAGTGGTACATGGATGACACACACACATCACACCACACATACATATCCACCACACACACATACCCACCCACATATACATACACACAACATAGACATATCCACCACACACATACTCACCTACATATACATATACACTACACACACATACCACAAACACACACATACCCGTCCACATATGCATACACACATCACACCACCCACACATACTCACCTACATATACATGCACACCACATACATACCCACCCACACACACACACACACACACCACACCACACACATACACATATACACTACACACTCATACATACAAACCACATACACACACATACAAACTCATAAACACATACATGTCCCCCATGCAGATTTTTTTTAATAAACATAAGGTCATAAACTTAATTGTGCATCTTGGGATTCAAGACCATCTAGGTTATAAGAGCAGAAATGTCAGCTTGAAGTTGATCAAACAACAAAAAGTTACTTGGCTCCTGTTAACAACAAAAATCTTCATGGACAGTCTGACCAGGGTGCTTAATGATGTCATCAGGAAAATGTCTTTGTCTTTTAGCTTTGTGTTATTCTCCTGACCTGCTCCTCTCCACTGTTAACATGGGTATGTAACATGGCTACATGTTATTCTCCTGGCCTGCTCTTCTCAGCTGTTAACATAGGTGATTGACAGCAGCTCCAGATTAGTAAGCACAGGGTGAGGACAGATAATGGTGGCACCGAAACTGGGAGGACTTAATACATCTGTGACTCCCATGTGTCCACCTCTGACCAGATCTTGACCTCAGACACCCATCCGTGGGACACAGAGATGGGACGAGCTCCCAGCAGCCCCGTGAGCTAACAGTAGGAGAGAGAGACTGAAAAAAAGAAAAGCCAGAGAGCTTCTTACAGAGGGAGCATAGATGCATGGCAAGGAAGGAACAGGACGATATCACACAGCTTCTGAGAACGTGCAACCCTGGAGAGATCTCATTGGCCTCTATGGTAAGAGGACGCCATCCTCATCTAAAGTGGTGGTTGAAGCCCTGAGGTGGGAAGTAGAAAAGACACAACAGCTCAGCTCCATGTACTGGGATGAAGACACAAGCAGGCACAGGGCGCATCTGGGCTTTGCAGGCCTTGAAAGAGTTACCCATCATATATGGGAAGGACCTTGTCCTGGGAGGTCCCTGATGGTCCCAAGGCTGTACCTGAGCTCCATTATCTCTTTTCTCCTGTAGGCTCTCCTACAACTCAAGAGCACAGTCTGCCTGGGGTGCAGATGCTACCATTACACACATGGGCCAGGGACAGCCACAGACATGCTGGCTGGCACTGCCGGTGCCCAACAACATGGCAGTCACTGAAGGACCTCTCCTTCTACTTTGTCCAATTCTATCCCATCAACACTTAAGCTCCACACAGTGGAGACCCCTTGACAAAACAACAACCAGAAACAAAACAAAACAAACAAACAAACAAAAAAAAAAAAAAAAAAAAAAAACCTCACAGCTGGATCAGGCCTCCATGTGCATCTGACTCACCCTGAATCATGTCCCCAGAGGACCTGCTCAGTTACCATTGTTATCTATTAAAAAGAGTCACAAGCATCCGGCTACACACACTTCAGGTGGAAGCCAAGTCAGAGGATGTTGTCTTTTGTCACGAATACAACTCTCCAATAAGAAGCCCATCAGTTCTGTATTTCTCCCAGGGGGAATTTTAACTAAGGATAATTTAAGCTACAGCATACCAAAGAATGACAACATTCTAAAACGTGTGGGGTTCTAGATTCTGTTTCTTTTGCTGGTTCTGGGTCAGGCATTCCAATCATCCCTAATCTTCTCTGAGAACTTTCAAGGGGGCTGGGGAGAGGGCTCAGTCGGTAAAGCACTGGCTACACCAACATGAGACCCTGAGTTCAAGTCCCAGAACCCACACTTCTCAAAGCTCGGTGTAGCAGCATGCCCTTGTAATTCCTTCACTAGAGGATAGAGACATGAGGAACCCTGGAGCTAGCTCATCAGCCAGCCTAGCAGAACAAACCAACTCTGGGTCCAGTGAGAGATCCTGTTTTTAAAAATCAGCTAGACAGTGACTGAGGAAGACATTCCAACACTGGCCTGTGGCGTCTAATGCACATGTGTGCACATATGGGTGCACACACATACATAGAACTGATAGGTTCTAATTTGGCTGAGCTAAACTTAAACTTCCCCTGGCCCCATAAGCCTCTTTCTACCTTCTTCACAGGACAGATGTCTGACCACCATCGCCTGCAGAGCCCTCTGACTTCCACGTTTCTTCTCTGCAGACCAGGAAACTAGTGTGGTAACCACAACCAATGCAAAAGGAAGAGGTGTTGTAACTGCACATGGGGGGCTTACAACTATTATGCCTATAAGACAAGATTTAAAAACTAATCTTGCTCACCTAGCTCAGAATGAAAACATGCAAAAATTACAAGCTGTCATTATAAATACTTCACAAAAGTTGTGACAGTCAAAAGAGCCAAGTGGTGAGATCAGGATAGGGCTCTCCAACAAAGAGCTCCCTAAATCCTTCTCAAGTCCATGTCCTGAAAACATGGAATCATGGCCAGTAGCTCTTATGTTGGGGGTGGGGCACATGCGTGCCACGGTACATGTGTGGAGGTCAGAGGACAACTTCTGTGTTGGTGTAGACTTGCACCTTGTTTGAGACACAGGATCTCTCTCTCTCTGTCCTCCACTGCACACACCAGACCAGCTGGCCCATGAGCTGCTGGGATTCTCTTGTCTCTCCTCCCATTCCACCATAGGAATGCTGGATTTCAGGCATGTGCTACCCAATCCTGCTTGTCAGAGGGTCTGGGAGTCTGAATTCAGTCCTCACATTTGCATGGAAGGTGCTTCACTCACTCAGTCATGTGTCCTGACTTCCAGGTACTTGTAATACACAGCTTTTCACAGTCATTACCACTGCGAGCATACTGCTGGAATAAGGACCAGAATGAGTTTGAATATTCCAGCTCCCCATCCGATGAGCCAGGGATTGTGCTGAACACTTCACACACCATCTTTCCTCTCAGGACAAGTCTGTGAGAAACAGCTACTGTCATCCCCATTTCACAGGTGGGGAAACTGAGTATCAAGCAGGTAACAAGACTGTGATCTGGGGATCAAACTGCAGCAACATCACCCTGAGCCCATCTCTTTAACTATTTTCATGTCAGGGTCCAATGTATGAACCAGTGGCCAGGACAACTATGTCACAGGCTACACCTACAGCCACATCAGAGTTCCTGGACCACCTCCTTGGTTCTGTTCTCGTGGTCTTCCTGGACCTGACCTCCCCTCCCCACCTCTCCATCTGAATACCCAGACTCTACTCTGGCTGCACATTTTCTTTTCTGTTCCACACTAGTCATTCAGTCCCCTGCCAACCCTAAAACAGACACAAAAGGTGAACTTAATGTGACAGCCATGCCCATCTGCAAACTGCCTCTTTCCCCAGAGGGCCCACCTCCTCTTCTCTACTCTTGGAGACCTGGGACAAGTTTCATCTCAAGATGCCACTATACTGTGTATTCTCTCTCCTAGAAGCCATGAGGCCCATTTCATTTTATTTATTCATTTGAAACTTGGACACTCCCATGTGATGCTGGATAGGAGATATACATAAATTATTAGCCCAGCTAGAATATAAACCACACAAATACTGTCTCCTCTGAGTGAGTTTAATGCTATCACATGGCCTGGCTGAGTCACTCAAGGGCACAGTCAAGACAACTCAGAGCCTTCACATATAGTATGGGATTCAAATTCAGGTCCTCATGCTCCCACAGCAAGCACTTTATTGACTGAGCTATCTCCCCAGCCCACCACTTTATTATGACACCATCATCTTTGGATATTGGTCTCCTCTAAGGTTCTGGTGTGATTCTTATGATAGTGAAGAATGGCTGCAAGAACACAGCTGCATCTGTCTGTCTATACCTCTTCTCCACACAAACATAGCTGTCCTAGATAGCTTTATGTCAACTTGACACAAGTGGAGTCATCTGAATGGAGGGACCTCAGTTGAGAAAATGCCTCCATAAGAGCCAGCTGTAAGGCATTCTCGTTAGTGATGGATGGCAGAGGGCCCAGCCCATTGTGGGTGGTGCTATCCTTGGGCTGGTGGTCCTAGGTTCTATAAGAAAGAAGGCTGAACAAAGCTGTAGGAGCAAGCCAGTAAACAGCATCCCTCCTCTGCCTCTGCATCAGCTCCTGCCTCCAGGTTCCTGCCCTGTTTGAGTTCCTGCTCTGACTTTCTCTGATGATGAACACTGATGTGGAAGTGTAAGCCAAATAAACCCTTTCCTCCCCAACTTGCTCTTTGGCCATGGTGTTTCATCACAGCAATAGATAGCCTAACTAAGACAATGGCCTTTAACAGACTCTCTGATAACATGAACAAAATGAACTACTTTCATTGAAAGACAAACTCCATGAAAATGGAGGCCATGCTGGAAATGTGTTTTGATCACCAGGCTCTTCCTCCACCCTGTAGACACACCTTATGTAGCCTATAAGATCCTGCTGGGACAGCGACTGAGGAGGACATTCAGTCGGTAAAGTGCTACTAATGTAAGCATGAGGATATGAGTTCTATCCTGTTTGGTCCATATATGTTACTTGTATGTTTGTGAATTCAGGGATGGCCACTTGGTACTGAATAACCAGACAGAAGGCTCACCCCTGAGGAAGACTATTTCTGCCCTTCTCAGTGTTCCTTAGTCACCAGTGGTTCTTCATCTAGGGCTGAGGCATTGTGAGCTTGCTGCTTTCATTCCAGCCTGTCTATTGATGTCATCCTGCCTCAGGTCTCCTTTAGACAGCCATGTTGATGAGACTTCACAGGAGCAGCTGCTCGGATACTTCTAGGAGACACAATCCACACAAACTTCCTCTGGCTTGTAGGATCCTTCTGTCCCCTCCTGTGCAATAATCCCTGAGCCTTAGGAGCCTTAGGTGTGCAGGGGTTGTGTTGTAGACATATCTATCAGTGGGGTCTGGGCCCCTCACGATCACTTGTTCTCTGCATTTTGGTTGGGTCTAGTGTTCTGTAACTGTTCATCTGGTGCAAAGAGAGGTTTCTTTGATGAGAACTACAGTTATCTGTAGGTATATGTATTTAGAATGTAGTTAAATGTTGTCCTGGTTTAGTAATGTGGTGGTTGTAAATTCTCCTCCAGGATCTATGACTTACTAGGCATGATTTCTCTGCTGTCAACTGGGCCAACTGGAGAGCTGTTGGTTACTGCCAAAGCATGCATGCCACTAACATACCCTTAGGTTTATCAAGCTATGCTGGCCATTGCTGTAGTTAATAGGAATCATAGGAAAGTAAGAATATTGGTTGCTTCTCTCCCTTGGAAACTTGGATGGCATTTTCTTGTACCATGAGAACTAGACTTCAGGGAGGAGGTTGTCTAGTTCAGATCATCTGGGTCCTGTGTGTAAAGTTCATGGTATCTTCAGCAATAGGAACTGTGATAGTTTAAATGTATTTGGCCCCCATAGTCTCATATGGACTCTCAGGATTAGAAGGTGTGGCTTTGTTGGAGCAGATATGGCCTTGTTGGAGGAAGTGTGTCACTGTAGAGGTGAGCTTTGAGGTTTTCTATGCTCAGGATACTGCCCAGTATCTCAGTTGACTTTCTGTTGCTTGCAAGAGGTAAAACTCTTAGCTAGTCCATCAGCACCACATCTGCCTGCAAGCTGCTGTGCTTCCCACCATGATGATCATGGACTGAACGTTTGAACTGTAAGCAAGCCACCCCAATTAAATGTTTTCTCTATAAGAATTTCCTTTGTCATGGTGTCTCTTCATGGCAATAGAAACCCTAACTAAGATCGGGACTAACCTTCCACCTCTGGGGGTAACCAAGGACAACAGTAGTAGCTTGTAATGTTTTGGGGAGTCTCTTGGACAATGATAACTAACAACTCAAAAGTGCCTGGTTTTTGTTACATAGTCTGTGGTTCTTGGGGAGGCTAATCAGCCCAGGTAGGTAAATGTAATTTGAACTGCATATGAATATGTATACACAGAGTTAAATATATTGTGTGATTTTAGGTAAACAGAGAATAATGTAATTTATGAGTTTTTCAAACATCCTCTTATTTTTTTGTTTTGAGTTGTTTGTATTTGGGGGATTTTTGTTTTGTTTTGTTTTTTGTTGTTTGTTTTTTGTTTTGTTTTGTTTTATTTTTAGACTGGGTCTCCCTATGCAGCCCTGGCTACCCTGGAACTCACTATGTAGACCAGGCTGTCCTTGAACTGACAGGGATCTGCTTCTGGAGTGTTGGAATTAAAAGTGTGAGGCACCATGCCCGGCTTTCTCAGACATCTTAACTGTTAGTTTATCTTCCTACCTCCCACTTCTTCTTCATCAGCCTCTAACTCTTCTCCTGCATTGGCCTCCCTCCTCCTCCTCCCTAATTAAAGCCTCTGCTCAGGGTCCTCTAGTCTGGAAACAAAGGGTGAGCATGGCTGAAACAGGTCTGGTCCACTTTACCCTCTGATCAAAATAGGATGCCAACCTCAACAATGTCATGAGAGAGAAGATGGGATTTCATTTCCTCCACTCAGTGCTTTTACCCTAGAAAGCCAAAGAGGCTGGGCCATTGGACAGCAGAACCATTTCTAGCTCCTTTGCATTTCCTTCCTTGAAACTACCTTTAAGAGTCTGGACCACAGAGGAGGAAGAGGACAAAATAAAATTGATTTCTAATTGAATAAAATAACAAAATGAAGCACAGACAGAAATCTGCTTAGTCCCGGGATCTTACGTGCTATGAGTCCAGGGCTGAGGCCATCCTGAGCACGAGTGAGGACAGCCTGGGTCTGCCCAGCAGACTGATTCAGTCAAAGGCCTTCCAAATAACAATCACAAAGCCCTTGGTGTACACTTAAAAGTGAAATTGTCTGGCTCATTCACAGCGCTTGCTGAACAACATCAAAGGAACCCTCAGCCCAGCAAACCACACTGAGGGAAAGTTGAAAAGGAACATTTTCCTGCTCATATTAGAAACTCAACTTATGCTCTCAGAGTCTAGATGAATAAGTCACCTTACCAGATAAATTAATGATAATATTAAATAAGATGAAGATATAGCTGAGTGGTAGAAATGAAATTCTACTTTGTATGCTAAAACCCTGAGTCCAATCCCTAGAATAAAAATAATATTACTAGTCACTTATAATAATAACAAAGACATTGTGTGATTGGCATTATGTGTCAATAATCAATATTGAAGCAATCATTAATCCGAATCTTAAGCATTTTTAACAAAATTGCATACCACTGGAAGTAGAAAGGGACTATTGGGAAAGAGGAAGGGGGATGGGAAGAGGAAGGAAGACAGGAGAGAGTAACATGGGAGTGATGTGGGGATATGATTCAAGGACAGTGTATGTGTTCATGAAAATGTCATAAGGAAACCAATTGTTTCATAGAGTGGGTAACACTAATAAAAAATCTCAAAAGATTGTATGCCACTTTGTAGATCATAGGGAAAATATTGAAAAAGTAAAAATCAAAATGAACATGGAAATGACCGGAAGGCTTAGTTTAAAGTGTGGGCGCTTTGCCGAGGAGCAGGCTCACACGGTAAAGTGTTTGCCACACTAGGAACAACACCTGAGGTTAACTTCCAGTTTCCACATACACAAAATGCACCTGCATGTGCGTATGGACCACACCGACATTTGCACACCCCTATACATACTCCCATATACACACATACATGCACACAAAGAAATAAAATGCAGTTTGCTATTTTTATAGAGATAAACCTTCAATTTCTCCCTTTCTCTTTTGCATGAGTGATTTCTCAGGAAATCGTTTAAGGCATTATGACAAGAAGTTTCTAGAAGATTACAGTGAGAACTTTCAACTGAGGAGCCGAGGAACGGGAGCCTTCCCCTGACTTCATGGTGACAGTAGTGTCCATCTGACCCCCTGAACCTCCTACCATTCTCTAGTGTGTCTGGTGTTCTCCACACATCATTGACTCCCAACTTTCTTCCCCCTGTTACGTTCTGAGTCTGTTTGTTTTCAATTCCAGACTCCATTCATCTCAGCAAATGTATATTAGCCACCTACTCTTGCAGGACGTTTTATCTCCCTTTGTAACAGTTTAATGCCTGATCTCTTTAGTAAACAAACATCCCTCTTAGTTCTGACTACAGTTGGGGCAGAAGGCAGGAAAGTTCATATGTAGCCCCTTCCCTGTTCACATCCCCCTCCCCATCACTCCCAAAATAAATAGGGCTTTTTTTTTTTTATTGTTCTCATGTATTTTAAAATATTTTTACCAGGTTTGCTCATATCCAATACACAATTGGATACATAATCTAAAGTATTGCTTTATATTTTCTATTATTTATTTTAGAATAACATTCAAATAACATGTATGTTTTACAGATCTTTGTTCATGTATGTGTGTATCCATGATTTGCATGGGCATATATGTAGGTGTGGAGACCAGAAATCAATTTTGGGTGACTTCCTCAACTGCTTCTTTATCTTTTGTTTTGTTTTGGTTGGTTGCTTACTTGATTGCTTGGTTGGATTTTGGACTTTGGGATTGTGTGTGTGTGTGTGTGTGTGTGTGTGTGTGTGTGTGTGTGTGTTTAGAGAAAAGGCCTTTTGCTGAAGCTTACGGATTCTACTAGGCTGGCTGACAGGTCAATGACCTTCAGGGACCCTCCCATATCTCCACCTCCTCCTCCTCCTCCTCCCCCTCCCTCTCTGCACTGCTTACAGGTGTTTGTTGCTCCACCCTGACTGGTTGTGTGGATTCTGGTGATTTGAACCCAGCTCTCTCCTACCTGAACAGCAAGCACTTTACCAACTGAGCCAGCTCCCCGGCCCTGTTTTCTATTTCCTCAGCACACATGGTTTTATGCCACATCACCGCTTTGGTTTGCTCTTTTGCTCAACATTGTGTAGTTGACAATGAATATCTGCAGCCCTGGTTTAGTCCATAATCATTCCATTGTAAAATTCACCCCAATCCATTTATCCTGTCTCTTTTGGGCTGCACATAAGTTAATTCTAATGTCCTTGTCATTACAAATAACAGGACTGGGAACATTCTTGTGGGGGATCTTTGCATGTATTCACAGTGGCCTCTCCAGCTTCCCCTGCACGCAGGTCTGGCAACACTCCTAAGGCTCAGTGATGCTTCCCTCAGCCTGAACTCTGGCCCTCTTCCATCTCACCCACAACTTAAAAGGACCCAGCCTGGGCCTCTTTGATCAGTGAGGCCTACAGGCAGCCTTCAATAAAAGCCACCCCTGCCCCCCCTTCTGTGTCTCACCCGGTATGGAGCCAGGAGGTCGTTTCCCCACACTGTGCATCTCAGTGCAGAATCAAGCCACGGCTTTTGGATTTTATACATTTCTGACCCACTGCTTGTTCCCTTAACACAAAAGAGCTCGTGCTCTCCTGAGAAATTAATCTGAGTTTCCATTGCATTTTACAAGAATGAGCATGTCAGCCTGGGTGGTCTATTTTGTGGCTGATTCTTACTAATCCCTTGTCCCGCGACCATGCTGATGATGCCATGACCCTCTTGCTCTTGGGTCTTGGATGGCCATCCCAGACTTGCTTGGTTCCATTGGCTGCTTTCTTTATCATTTCTCCTTTCTGTACTTGCAGATGCCATTAACTATGCCCCTATATTCACTTTCAGAATTTCCTGCAGACACCTGAGGGAAAGGATCTATGAAGAGCCGCTCAGGAAGCATGGAAAATATTTAATACAAGAGTAAAGACTGTATTTCCTATAATAATATAATATAATAATAACAGGATACAATGCAAACTTTTCTGGTTCTCTCTCCTTTCCCTTCTTTCCTTCCCCCTTCCTTCCTTCCTTCTTTCCTTCCTTCCTTCCTTCCTTCCTTCTTCCCTTCCTTCCTTCCTTCCTTCTTCCCTTCCTTCTTTCCTTCCTTCCTTCCCTTCCTTCCTTCTTCCCTTCCTTCCTTCCCTTCCTTCCTTCTTCCCTTCCTTCCTTCCTTCCTTCCTTCTTCCCTTCCTTCCTTCCTTCCTTCCTTCCTTCTTCCCTCCTTCTTCCCTTCCTTCCTTCCTTCCTTCTTCCCTCCTTCCTTCCTTCCTTCCTTCCTTCCTTCTTCCCTCCTTCCTTCCTTCCTTCCTTCCTTCCTTCCTTCCTTCTTTCCTTCCTTCCTTTCTTTCTTAGAGAGTCCCATATAGCCCAGTCTGGCTCTGGCCCTGAATTCCCACATAGTCATGGATTACCTTGAACTTCTGATCCTCCTGCCTCCACCTCCTGAGTGCTGAGACAACAGTTGTGTATCACCATGCTTGGTGTATGCAATGCAGGGGATCAAGCCCAGGGCTCCATGCATGCTAAGCTACCACTCTACCAACTGAGCTACATCCCTTCCTGAACTTTCTAGAAGTCTTTATTTGCCTGGATGCAGAGAGTCTGGAAAATGATTTTATAAGAAGTAAAGTTAAAAAAAAAAAACTATGATAGAGATAAGGACATTTGAAAAATAAAGACATTAAAACATACTCAACTAACAAGCAAGTGTAATAAATTGTTGACAGCCAGAATTGCTGTCAAAGTCACACACAAAGGACTAACATTTACAAATTGGTACCAATCAAGACAACACAGGATCTACTCATCATACCAATCACATAAAGCTTGTGACTAAAGTATATATCTATTTATGCTTTATATATTATAAAATTAGGATTAGGAATGAAGGGAAGTAGATAGAAAATTTATCACTGGGGTGAATAGAGGGTAATTATCCCATCTGATCACACATGAACACACACACACACACACACACGTTCACAGAATGTGAGCATACTCTGGCATGTGTGACTGAAACTTTCAAGCACACCACATTTTGCCTTTTTATACTGTAAAACTCCAGAGGTGTTTGCTTTCATTACTGGGCCAATTATGCAAATGTATTCTATTTAGTGAGTGCTTATCATGATCACACATTTACATTGGGATGAATGGATAGATGGATAAATAGAAATAAAGACTAACTTTCTCACCAGACAATAGGGGTGCACATCTTAAATCTCAGCACTTGGGAGGCAGAGGAAGGCAGGTCGGTGTGAATTTGAGGCCAGCCTGATCTACAGAGAGAGTTCCAGGACAGCCAAGGCTACATAAAGAAACCTTGTATCAAAAAAACAAAAAATAAATAAATAAAAATAAAAAACTTTTTTTTTTGATAATAGATGATTAGAAAATCTTTTGGGGTTCAGCAGGTAAAAGCATTTGCCACACAAGCCTAATAATCCGAGTTTAATAACTGGAACCCACATCTAAAAAAAGAACCAGAGTACACATCGCAGCAGCAGAAACAAGAGAGAGTCTGCCTTGACAAGGCAAAGGCAAGAACCAACTCCCAAAAGTTGCCACATGCATGTACTGCCCCCCCACACACAATAAATAGATAAATTTTTAAAATGTAAATTTTGAAATTAAAACTTCTGTTATTATTTATATGGATACATATATAGAAATAATTGAAGATAGATAGCAAATTGCAGATAGATAGATAGATAGATGATAGATAGATAGATAGATAGATAGACGATGTATAGAATGTTTAATCAAGACTGTCCATCTGTTTCATGGATTTACTATTTCCTTATAGATATATAGATAATGATATAATGATATATAGGATGTTTAATCAAGACTGTCCATCTGTTTTTTGGATTTGCTATTTCCTTCTGAGTCTCCCTTAACACTGTATCTGCAGCCCCAGAGCAGGAGGAAGTACTTGGATGTGGGAATTTCCTCCTTTGTTATCTCTGAAGCTCAGTTGATAAAGCAAGGCCATGCTCAGCCCCTAGGAGGTCCCCCATTTTCCCTCATTCTTGTCAACTGAGCCCTTCTAGCGTGGCCAGCTGTCTCCTTCAGACAAAGAGGTTCACTGTCAGCGCAATCTCCAGAAAAGACATGGAGGAGCAAAGACACGCTACATCCACTGTCTGCCACCCTGCTGGTCTTATATACCACAGTCACAGCAACCTCTAGAAAAGATGTGGAGGATCAAAGACACACTACATCCACTGTCGGCCAACGTGCTGGTCTCACACCTACCACAGATCCATGAAGTCTCTCCATGAAAAGAGATCAGCACTTTTGCAACCAGCAATTGAACATGAAACTAGGAAACTCAAGTAAGGAAAATAATAGCTGAGCGAGACATTCAGGGAAGGTGCCGGTGCTCCTAACTTAATAGCTCTTCACTGGGTTGGATTTCCATTGTATTGATCCCATTTTAGAGATGAAGAAAGTGGGGTTTCCAAGAGGCCAGGCCAGTTATGGGCTAAGAGTGGAGCCTTCACGTGTCTGATTTCCAAGCTGTCACTCTGTCAGGCACACTGAACTCCTCAATGATCCCTTCTCCATCCTGGTCCTTCCATCTGTCACCCAGCTGCCCAGACCACATCACCTTGTGCACAGTAATTCGAGATTTAGTAATGGTTTTAAAGAACCATGTGAAATATTTATAGGCATGTTACATGTCCTTCGATGCATGGAGACCTGTGCTTCCTGTCTCTAAAGAGCACATGGCTGTGGGATTTCACCAAGACTTTTCAAGAGCACAAACACAGGCTACAGGAGAGCAGGGCAAGGAACTGTGTGTCTCTTCTATGTGTAAGGTGTCCAAGCTGGGGAGCACACTTAGTTTGCAAAGTGCTTGCCTCGCATGCACAAGGACCTAAATATGACTCCCAGCACGGACCTAAAATGTCAGGCACAGTAGTGAATGTGCCTGTGACCCCAGCACTAAGGAGACAAGGGCAGAAAGATCCCAGGGACTCACTTGGCAAGCTCCAGGCTCAGTGAGAGACCCTGTCTCTAAAACCAAAGTAAGGGACACCTGAGGAAGTGTTCCCAGAGTTGTCTTCAGGCCTTCACATGCACACATGTGCACATGCACCCCCCCAAACACACACACACACACACACACACACACACACACACACACACACACACACGAGTACTTAGACACACCAAAAAGGGAAGAGGGAGGAAGGAAAGAAGGCCATTAGTTAAAAAGGAAGCTTCAGCAAGATCAAGATTGACATTTCAGATCTACACTTTGACATCCCTGTGGTCCAAATGTCTCCTCCCTGGTATTCCAGCAGGCACATTGTTCCACTACAGAAGAGAAGAGTGACCCAACCAGTTCAAGCAAATGTTTTCAAGACATTGTGGGGTTCCCAGCTACATGCTGTGTATCAAAACAGACCTGGAAAGTGAAGGCATGCGATAGAATCAGTGTCAAGCCAAAGAAAGGCAACAGGAAATAATAAGATAACCTAGAAACCAAACACACACACACACACACACACACACACACACACACACACACACAGTGCCCTTGGGGTATCAAGGAGAGGATCTCTTGCTAGAGTCTGAGGGGGCAGAGAGCAGGCCTTCTTCAGCCATCTGTGTGAACGCACCTTCCTCAGAATTCTAGACAGAGACCAGGCAACCTCACACCCAAGTGGCAAGAAAAGAAGTATCTCCACCATAGTACAGGCCAAGTCGAGACTTCATAGCATAGGAAGAGTTGAGACTTTGAGAGAGGCATTTATTTATGCAAAGGGTCCTCCAGACGGAGTAGCCAACCTCACCCTTGGGGGTGGGGTGTGGTTGCTGTTTTAGTTTGTTTTTTAATTTTTGTTTCTTTTGAGATAAGGTATCCTGTAGCCCTTATCTCAAGCCTTCAAACTTGTTCTGACCTTGAACTCCTTAATCCTCCTGCCTCCACTTCCCAAGTGCTAAGATCACAGATCTGTGCTAATGCAGCCAGTTAATGCTATAAAACACAGCGTTCCATGCAGGCAAGCACTGTACCCACTCAGCTGCATCCTCAGCCCACTTCTATATGTTTTAGTAAAAAAATTAAAACTGCATAAATAGATATCGTGGGAGTCGTCACTAAGTTCCAGGCCATACCCCAGGCCACACAAGTGAGTGGAAATCAGGAACCCAGACCTTGGAACTCATAAGGACTGTATCATTTCCCCCCAGCAAGGATAGCTAACTTTTTCAGAGTCTTCTCTAGTAATGCTGGTGGTTGTCCAATCCAGCAAGACAAGCTGACTGTTGGTGAAAGTATTAAGGCCACTCCACGTAGTTAAAAGGGAGGTTTATTTAGTGGTGTAACTTACAAATGAAGGAATAGTTAGGTTGCGGGGTCTGGGAAAGGTATGGCGCAGTCTGGCAGTGTTCTCTGGAGAACTCTGCTCTGTCTACCTCCAGCGTCCAGGGTCCAGGTACCAAGAGATCCGGAACTCGGGTCTTCAGCATCCTCCCTCGGCCCCGCCTTGTAGGTGTGGCCATTGTGGAAGCCTCAATGGGGGTTGGAACTTCCAGGTCAAAGCTGGAATGGCTCCCCACTACAGCTGACTGCTAGAAGAATCCAAGCAACCAGCCGGCTGAGTCTGGGTCTCGTGTTGGAGCAGCTTCCTGAGCCCTGCTGCTCCTCTAGTTTCTGGCACACCAAAGACAGTAAGAAATAGTCCCTGGGGCTGGGCTGTAGTTCAGCTGGTAGAGTGTTTGACTAACATTCATGAGGCCCCGGATTTGATGGACAGCATGGCATAAACCAGGTATGATGCTGCATGCCCGTGATCCCAGCCCTGGAGACACAGAGGCAGGAGGATCATAAGTACAGAGGCAGGAGGATCATAAGTGCACAGTCGTCCCCAACTACATAGAGAGTTTGAAGTCAGCCTGGGCTAGAGACTCTGTCAAAAGGGAAGGAAGGGCGGGGGGAAGAAAAGATATATATATGTGCGTACATGCGTGTGTGAGCGTGTATGTGTGTGTGTATTCTTCTAACCCAGCAGGCACACCTAAAGAAAAGGAGGAGGAGGAGGAAGAGGAGGAGGAGGAGATTAAAGGCCCACAGGAGAACAGGGATGGAAGGTACTAGGCCCAGACTCAGTGGCAGCATTTAACCAGTGCTTAATGGGGTCTTACATTACACCCCACCTTGCGGGGAAAATAAGAAATGTTTACATTTGACAAGATCTCTAACCAAGGGGAGGAGATTAACTCAGCATAATGTGATTGTATATGTCTGACTAAAGCTGAGAGGGGATGGGCAGGATTCCGAGCTGCTAAGGCAGCTGGCATCCCCTGGGTAATACTGACTGAACCTCACCATTGACTGTATCCACCCATGACCCTCCAACCCTGCCACCACATCACCATTGGCTAGCAGTCGTTCTCAGAGCCCAAAAGATTCCTTCTTGTGGCTAAGACACTATGTCCGCCATCCTTTCCTCCAAGTGTGGAAGAATCGTTGCTAAGCTCTACGGACCTGCCTCTGTCCGAAGCAGTTTTCCTGTCCCTGCTGCAGTTCTGGCAAACCCACCCTCCCATGCCACTTGCCTTTGCTGTCATTGTTCTCTTTGTAGGGTAGGGTCCAGTGCCGGGCTCCAGAGACAAATCCATTCAGAGGCACCCTCCTCCCACCGGAGTCCATCAAAGGGAGCTCTTCTGGGTAAAAGGCTCCTGGAGCTGGGGCAGCTGTAAGAGCCACACCAGCTGCTCTCCAGGGTCAATAGGTCAAGCCTGACAAACAGCCAAGCTCATATTTCTGACCCTCAGCGTCTCTATAAACTTCAGAAGCAATTTTAGGTATTGAGATGACACTTGAAAAAAAAAAAGAAAGAAAGAAAAAGGACTTAAAATGTGGTCCCTTTGTGCGTAATAGCAAAGTGGGAATTTCAATGGCCAGCTAAGGACTGGGATGTGGCTAAGTTGGTAGGACGTTTGCCTAGCATGCGTGAAGCCTTGGATTCAAACCACATAAACTGGAAATAGTAGTTCACGCCTTTAATCCCAGTACTTGGAAGGTGGACACAGGAGAATATAGAATTGGTATTGCATAATGAGTTTGAAGAAAACCTTAATCACGAGAAGCCCAGTACACACACACACACACACACACACACACACACACACACACACGTATGTATGTATGTATATGTGTGTGTGTGTGTGTGTGTGTGTGTATGTATGTATGTATGTTATGTTGTCTGTAAATCAGAAGAGCCTGGATCTTCAGTCATGAAAATGAGTAGGAAGAAAGAAACAAAGAGTACATTTGCAGCTCTCTCTGTCTCTCTGTCTGTGTGTCTGTCTCATGTGTGTGTCTAGGTGTGTGTGTCTGTGTCTGTGTGTCCATCTGTGTGTCTGTATCTATATCTGTGTCTGTGTGTCTGTGTGTCTATGTGTCTGTGTGTTTCTGTGTCTGTCTGTATATGTCTGTGTCTATGTGTGTGTCTGTGTATCTGTGTCTGTGTGTGTCTGTGTCTGTATGTCTGTGTATCTGTGTCTGTGTGTGTCTGTGTCTGTATGTCTGTGTATCTGTGTCTGTGTGTGTATCTGTGTCTATGTCTGTGTGTCTGTGTATCTGTATCTCTGTGTGTGTCTGTGTCTATGTGTGTCTATGTGTCTGTGTGTATCTGTGTCTGTGTGTGTGTCTATGTCTGTGTGTGTCTGTGTATCTGTGTGTGTATCTGTGTGTGTATCTGTGTGTGTGTGTGTGTGTGTGTGTGTGTGTGTGTGTGTGTGTTAGGCCAGAGATTATCCTTGGATGTTATTCCTCAGGTCCATCCATCTTGCCACAGTTTGACACAGGGTCTGACCTTGGCCTGGGACTCTCCAAGTAGGCAAGGCTAGATGGCCAGTAAGCCTCGGTAAGCCTGACCCAAAATACTCAACCCTGAGAATTGATATTAACAACAACAACAAAAAAATAGTAAATCAAGAGTGAAATTAAACTAAAGGAGCTGCAGAGATGGTTCAGCAGTTGGGAGTAGTTACTGTTCTTGCAAGGGACCTGGGTTCAGTTCCCAGCAACCACATGACATCTCAAAAAACATCTGTAACTTCACTTCCAGGGCCTTCCCAGGCATTAGGCATACATGGGATACACTTACAAACATATAGGCAAACCTCATATACATAAAACAAAAATAAAACTTTTTTATCATTAAAGTGAAGGTCAGAAGGGACGGTTTGATAGAATGCAAGTGTCTTTGATTAATCACTTCCTCCAAGGACAGTGTGGGAGAGAACATGGTGATGTCATCAGCCTGTCTTTAATTTCTCTCTTACCACCTCCCCCATTTGGTTCTGATCTCAAAAACATCAAAGCGGCTTTCTAAATTTTCCCAGAAAACTCCTCCTACGTCAATTTCATCTACTCCTCTGTGTGTGTGTGTGTGTGTGTGTGTGTGTGTGTGTGTGTGTGTGTGTATACAAGTATGCACGCATGTTTGGGCTCGGGGGTATGCAGATATGTGTGCATACATGTAGCGACTAGTGGTCAGTCTTGAGTATGGTTCCTCAGACATGCTTTTCATGTTTGGTGTTGTTTGTTCTTTTTGGTTTGGTTTAGTTTGGTTTTGATGTTTGCTTTATCTTGTTGTTGAGACAATTTTTCTCACGGGCCTAGGACTCGCCTTATAGGCTAGGCTGGCTGGCCAGTGAGTCTCTGCCACCCCAGCACTGGAATTACCATCCGCTTATTTTTAAGTCTGGGGAGATGGAGTCAAAGCTAATAAGCATATTCAGTTCTGGGGGAGCACAGTGATTACTCCGTGGTCCCCAGATAACTAGCAAAGGAGAGACTCCTCTTGGTCAGCGTCCTCGGAAGTTCCCTGCCAAAGCACAAAGGCTGACTCAGACAGTAGGGTGATAATTGCTCTCAGGAAGAAGCCGGCAATTCAAACAATGATGTGCATTATGAACAAAGAAAATCCACGTCTTTTCTGCCAAGTGTGATGAAAGACGTGAGACACTTAACTGGGTTGTCTAATGGCAGAGGTGTCCTTAGGTGGACATGACAGCCATTAGAATTTCAGAAAGGGTCCAATCTTAGGACCATCCTCCCTGGCCTGGCCCACCCCATCCCCATGAAAACAACTTAGAAACCAACAGGACAGTCCTTGGAAACTAGGTCAAACATGAAACCATGAATTGATAGTGAATTCCAGGTTGGACAACCAGAAGGCCTGTCCCCTGCCTTCATAAGCACAAGTGTGCAGGGATGCTTGGCTCAGTGCTGCCTTTGTGTCCTCAACTGGCCCTCCCATTCCAGTGTCAAGACCTCTCTCTAAATCCTTTGTACATACAGTTTGAAAAGTGCATCCACAAAGACCTCAGCCAAGAACTTTCCTCCTGCAAAACCAAGGCTTCCCACCCCAACATAAACACTTGACTCCCCCAAGAGGGAGATTTATGTCTTCAAATCTGCAACTGTTTATGACTACAATTGACAGCTGGCTGGGAAGAGAACAAGCTCAAACGTTTACAATGTGGATCAGTGCTGTTGTGGTTATTCAGCTAATGGGATACCAAAGTTCTTTCTCGCTGTGTATTTACTTACTCATCAGATACTTAGTGACCTGAGCCCAGGGGATGTTGCATGAGAAACAATCCCTTCTTTCAAAAAGCTCGCTGTTCTTGCCCAGTCTACCTTCCCTACCCGCGGAGTTGACTTTTAGGTTTATTGTAGGGCTTAAACTAGGAAAGCAAGCACCAAATGACCACCTGAATCAGGGGCTGGGATGATAGCTCAGTCAGCAAAGAGCTTGCCTTGCCAGCATGAAGACTGGAGTTGACTCCATGCGCTCATGTATAAAGCCAGGCACAGTGGCAATTGCTTGTAATTCCAGCATACGGGAGATGGAGACAGGCAGATTCCAGGTTCACTGACAAGCCAATCTAGCCTACTTGGTAAATTCCAGGGACCCCATCTAAAAGGAATAATAATTAGATGTACAACATCTGAGGACTGACAGTTGTCCTCTGGCTTTCACATACATGCATACATGTGCTCATCTCCACCTAGACATACATGTACCATGCGCATAGGAACACTCATGGATACACAAGTCCATAGATAAGTAAACAAATGAAAAAATAAACAAAAATAGAAATTCATTCTAAAATTAGCTTTGAAAATTACAGTCAACTCTACTCCAAGGGTTCCAGGGGTGACAAACTGGGGCTGCTTAAGTAATAGATCTTTGTAAAGCCTAAAGCACCTTAATAATGTGATACAGATGGTCTCCCTCTACTCAGCTCTGAGCATTTGAAAAGCATCAGCCGAAAGGTTAAATGTACTTTGAAATTTTAAGGACCATAGACAGCCTGGAATATCTGTCCCTTTTTGTCACCATAACCACCAAGAGAAGGTGGAAGTTTTTGGAGAACAGAGAATAAGAGGGTAGTTCATTTGTGTCTTTTTAGTCTTTGTGTGTGTGCACATACATGTTCATGTGTGTAAGTGCAGATGAGTGCAGGCCACAGCACACAGACAACAGCCTGGAATGTTTGTCCTCCTCTTCTATCTTATATGACGCCAGCTCTCTCTTGTCATTCGTTAGTGAACACGCCAGGCTAGCTGGTGAGAGGGCACAGGAATAGATAAGGGTAATTGGAATACAGAGGGGGGGGCGGGTGTTAGAAGGCTCAAAGCTATCCAGACATTGTCTCAAATTTCGACAGAAAAAGAAATCAGACTGTAATCCCAGCACTTGAGAGGCAGAGGCAGGTAGATTTCTGTGAGTTCGAGGCCAGCCTGGTCTACAGAGCTAGTCCAGGACAGGCTCCAAAGCTACAGAGAAACCCTGTCTCCAGAAAAAAAAGAAAAGAAAAGAAATCAGACTCTGCAAAAAAGATCTCAAACCCAAACCTTAACCCTGGTCAAAAACTGAAAGCTCTTTATCAGAACAGATGTTAGCATGTGGAAGTACCTTCCAGGGTGGGCAAAGTAACATGCCATGTATTTTCCTTGTGTTAATCCACACATACTTTCTAAGCCGTCAGTGATAAGCAATGATCACACATGTAGTTCTTAGAGCATAGCGTGTAATGAACACTAAACACATGGCTGTTATCAGACCCTTCCTATAGACGTGGGAACTAAAGAGAGTCAGGTAACTCACGTTAACACAGTGAGTTTAAGTGACAAAGCTAAACGGCTTGATCTCAAAACACAGAGGGAAAACATCTTGAGTGAACATCAATTTAACCTAGGTTGTTGCTATTCTTTGGACAGATAATTCAACTCAGCAAACACTTCTAAGTACCTACTTTGATGGAAAGATCAAGTTCTGAGAGAAACAGACCTGAGTTACAGTCATTGCTGTGTTTCCAATCAATTAATTAGCTGACTAGTTCAGGCTTTCTAGAGAATAAAGATGCACAGCAGTGTCTGTTCCACCAGTGGAGAAGGACATGTTTGAATAACTGACTTCCTGCCCGATCCGATTTGGATGACAATAGAAAGATGTACTGAAGCGTGCTGGGAGATTGCCGGTCCAATATGGATGAAAATAGAAAGATGTACCGGAGCATGCTGGGAGATTTCAATCCCACAGATCAGGAGAGAAAGATCTGAGCTAAGGTTCTCCCCACAGAGTCAATGTCAGATGCTCTGGAGCATAACCAGGTGGGGAGGAGCTGTGCTCTCTCCGCATAATAAGGCAGGGTTACTCATTTGCTGGAAATAGGGTTAAGGTCACCTTAATAGGAAGAATATGAATTTCTCCTGTTGGCCAGATGGGGGCCTTTGGAAAGGGATGGATGAGTCCCAAGGGTCCTCAACTATATTTGAATGCTTATACTTTGTGAGGAAAAAAAATAATCCAGCCTGGAGATGAAGCCCCCACTGCCTATCTCTCCCAACTCCCAGCCCTCAATGTCTCTTAAGCCAGATCTCACCAGGAAGTGAGGATCTTAGACCTGGGATAAAAGCTCCTGCCTTCTCCACCATAACCTCTCCCTCACCCTTCTACCTAACCAATGAAAGCTTTGGGGAAATCACATGAAGCCCTCCAAAACTGACTCCTTCTTAAACTCTGAATGGGGCTAGAATTGTGACTCAGCTGGTAGTGTGTTGGTATAGCTTTTTTTTTTAAATAAAATTTTAACTTTATTTTATGTGTGTTGGTATGAAGGTGTCAGATCCCCTGGAACAGTCAGAGACAGTTGTGAGCTGCCATGTAGGTGCTGGGAATTGAACCCAGACTCTCTGGAAGAGCTGAGCCATCCCTCCAGCCCCAGGTATAGCATTCTTGAAACCTTGGGTTTGATCCCCAGCACCACATAAACCGGCTTTGGAGGTGCACACCTGTAATTCCAGCACTCAGGAGGTAGAAGCGGGAGGATCAGAAGTTCGAGGTCATCCTTCACCATCTAATGTGTTCCAGGCCAGCCTGAGACCCATGAGTCCTTGTCTTCAAAACACCACAAAACCTAGAGGAGCCCCTGGTTGTGTGGGAGCAGTTACACAGCTGTTGTTCGGAAACACTGACTCATTGCCAGAAGCTCGACCATCTCGTGCAGCAATGGCCGGATGCAAGTTCTAGCTTCTGATCCACATGTGAAAGCTATGAGGCTCCAAAGACATGTCCTAAGAGGAAGCGAGGGAGATGGCGCAGCCAGTAAAAACACTTGCTGTAAAAGCATGAAGACCAAGTTCAATCCCCAGGATTCACCTGAAAAATAAGCCAAGCATGGTACCATGCATTTGCAACCCTGCATTGGAGAAAAGAGGCCAGTGGATCCTTGAGGCTCGCTGGTGAACCAGCCTCACCTACTTGGTGAGAGACCATGTTGCAAAAAGCAAGATCTGGGCTGGTTAAGATGGCTCAGCCAGTAAGAACCCTTGCTGCCAACCAGACCACTTGAGTCTGATTAGTGGCATCACTTGGTAGGAGAGAATTGACTCCTGCAAATTGTCCTCAACCACACTGAAGCCATTTTGTGTGCAAACACACACACACACACACACACACACACACACACACACACACACATACACAGTGTGTGTGTGCTATTAAACTGAGTCACACTATGGGCAATTGCATTTCAAACTTCCTACTAAAGTGGATGGGTAGGCAAAGGCTCTACCAGCTGAGGGGTATCCCCATATTTGCTGTTTTGAGTTTCTAGTCTAAACATATTCCCAAAGCTTAAGGAAACTGAAGAAGAAAAACTGGGCCCAGCCCTGAAAGTGGGAATGATCTGTGGGGCTGATCATGATGGGAAACGGATCACGCAGGCTGAGGGGTGAGCATCCATCACGGATGTGGTCAATACCTAACTCTCATGAACACAGGAGATACTTGTAGCCATTTAATAACCAGTTGACATCACAATCAGAACAAAAGTAACTAAAACCACTTGGAAAGAAAAACAGAGCATAAATAAGAAGATAATTGCTAACTTAGTTCCTGGATCTCCAAGATAAAGCAAAGTACAGTTTAAACCTCAAAGGACTTACAACCTTGACAGAGATAAGCCTGGGGACATGAAGCAACACAGGGTCAGAGACGGGAGTTATGTAATATCGTGCTCACACTTTAATATTAAGAGAGTCTTGTGTAGTTAATGTGTGCTAAGCACCCTTCTAAGGGCTAGAACCCAATAAGAATGGGGAGGCAGTGACCTCTTGGGTTCACTGGCTAGCTAGCTTACCCTACTTAGTGAGCTCCAATCTAGTGAAGAACCTTGTCTCAAAAAAAAAAAAAAATAGAGGAGGCACATGAGAAACAACATCCTATGTTGTCCTGTTGCTTACACACACACACACACACACACACACACACACACACACACAAGATCCTAAGACAGTAGTGTTTACCATTATTACTTCTGCTTTCCACTTGAGGAAACTGAGGCACAAAGAAGTGAGGTGACCTGCCTAGAGGCCATGTTCAATTTCTGCCCCTTGCCCTAATTCAGCTCCACAGTATTTGGGGGAACTGCAGGGAGCCCCAACAGTGATTTTAGCCACATCCTCTCCTCAGGCCCACAAGTCACCTAATGCTATGTTTGATGGCTGGCTGGTGGGGGGATTCAAGTTGACCAGGACTACATTGTACAGCAACAGCAAGGTCTCCCTCTCACACTCCAGAAGAATCGAGGTCAGCTGAGTGCCTGTCCATCAGAAGGTCATGGACAGGGCGGACAGTGCCCAGATCTAGAAGCAGGAAGGCTTCAAGCACTGAACGAGTGTGGCCAGCAATGTCCAGAGTCAGTCCTTTGGGTTTAATTGCTCTCTGTACTTAACCCAAAGCGGGAGGGTTAGCTCATGCCATAGCTCCTCCCTTTAGCTCTAAACTCCAACCTGGATGGCCAGGTTAAGCCGAGAGTCCTCACTCAGCCTCCTGACAGAAAAACAGCTGTAATGCAGAATCAGAGAGTATGGAGCTTTACTGATCCCATTTGCCATGGTGTTCTTTCACCAAAGATTTAAAGGGTGCCCATTAAAGACACTACAAAGTTGAAACCTCACCTAATGACATCTATAAATATTCTGAAGGTGTTCCCTCCCATCAGACTTCAAGGAGTTCTGTACTTTTACATAAAGCATCCCCACTCAGGACATCCTGAGTGGGGCTGTTGTGGAGACCTGCCCCACCATTTGTGTGTGTGTGTGTGTGTGTGTGTGTGTGTGTGTGTGTGTGTGTATTTATATACAAATTATATCCAAGTAAAGATGCAAAGGTATCTGTGTATGCATAGGTGCATGTATGTGTATAGTTGCATATGTGCGTGTGCATGCACACAGAGGTCAGAGAAAAAACTCAGCTATCATTCTTCAGGCATGGTTGACTTTGCTTTTTAGACAGGGTGTCTCACTGACCCACAGTCCTCCTGTTCAGGTAGACTGGCTGGCCAGGGAGCCCCAGAATTCTCTCGTCTCCACCTCCCAGTTCTGGGATTCCACATGTACATTTCCATACCTGCCTTTTTACTTGGATTCAGGGGCTGCTAGAACTCAGGTCTTCAGGCTTACAATAGAGCAAGCCACCTCTACAGCCCACCCCACAAATTTCTCACTGTGTGTTCCTTGTTGCTAGGGTGATACAATCATCCAACCAACACAGAGATTTTCAAATGGATAAAAGATCAGAGCCTATTTCCTGTATGAGCCAATTTTTCCAGAAACCCATCCTTTGAAAAATACCAGTTAGACCACTTTGTCGCAATCTGAAAAATACCAGTTTTCAAGCTCCAAGAAGGGTGTCTGTGAAGGTGCCCCATTCAGTCAGTTCCCCCTTTCTTCAAACACAATTCTCCTCCACCCTCCAGGGAGGGTCCTGTGAACTAAAAGGCTCTGAGAAGAAGCCCAGGAAAAGGGCAGTGTGAATGGCGCATTGTTCTATTCTGCCATTGGCTCCAACACAGAGAGCACAGGTTAATCTCACACTCTTCCCTTCCTGCCTTCACTTGAACGCAAACAAGCCATTTTCAGGACTTGGACATTTCAAGACAGCTTGGATGTGGATGAGGCACTACTCACCTCTGCTGCTTGGCAGGATAAAGTCTCCAGTGGAGGAGAAGCCTTGTGGAAACACAAATAGCAACTCCCCAAGGCAGGGAGCCGCACAGTCCCTGACCTCCAGGCACCTAACAGCCCTGATGGAGAGATAAGGGCTGTTGACCTGAAGCAACACAGGAGGGGTGCCACACCTTACGTAATAACTGCTCACAGGAGTACCAGAAAGCTTTCACTGGTGGAATTTCCTTTCCTCACTCCCCCTCCGCTGTGGCTTCCATCTTCTTTAAAACCGGTTACATGTGTCCAGTTGAGAAGATGGCTCTTCCTCCGTCCATACAACAGAGTCAAGAACGCGGGCTCCCAGCAACCCCTTGAAAGTGGCAGAAAGGAGTCCGTGCCTTGAGAAACTAGTGCTTGGCAAGGTATTTAGTGAGTAGCATCAAAGCTGTGATTTCTGTGACATGAAGGGGCAGTGGGGACAACTGGGGGCGGGGGGAGTGAACAAAAAAAGAAATGAAAGAGTTAGGGACAGGTCTGCTCTGAGGTGGAGGAGGAAGCTTACTGTAGATAAAAGGGAGAGCACAGCCAGAGGCAGGGACATCTGGGAGAGTCCAGAGTGGACATGACCTTGAGCCACGTGACAGAGGGGAGAGCGCAGAGCAAGCGCAGAGCAGCTGCTGACCAGGAGGGGCAGCCTGGGCCAAGAGACTGGCCAAGAGAGTAGAGGACAAAACCAGCTAACCCAAATGGCTGGATTAGAAAGGGAAGAGCAACTAGAGGGAGTGAAGGCCAGCCCAATACCTGGGCTGGAGAAGTTTAGTGAGTGGGAGGGAAGGAATGCCAGCTAGGAGGGCCTGGTCCTGATGGTCCCTAGGAGAACCTGGAGGCCAGGTCCGCTTTGCTCTGTTAAGTAGGCACCTCAGCCAACTGTCCCAGGTTTGAGACCTAGCCAGCAGGAGGCAGGAGGAGAATGTGAGAAGACTGGGAAGGAGCAATAAAAACAAGTTGAAATAAAAAACGTGAAATATGACAATACCATGATGAAAACCATTCATTTGTACGCTAATTTTTAATTGAAAAAATGTTGGAGGTGGAGCTGGAGAAATGGTTCAGCAGTCAAAAGCATGTAATGCTTTTCCAAAGGACCCAAGCTCAGCTCTGAACACCCACACTAGGCAACTCACAACTGCCTATAAATCCAGCTCCGGAGTTGACGTCTTCTGGCCTCTGAGCACACCTGCACTCAAATATATATAACATGCCCTCACACACACACGCACACACACACAATTGCAAAGTTATTTTAATTTTTACAAGTTTTTAAGTTGGTCTGGGGACATAGCTCCATGGATAATGTCCTTACTGGGCAAGTAAAGAGACCAGAGTTTGGATTCCCAAAACCAAAGTAAAAGCCAGGCAGGCATGGTGGCTCACCAGTAATCCCAGAACTTGGAGTGGAGTGGGAGTGCCTGGAGCAAGCTGGCTAACTAGTTGAACTGACAATCTCTGGGTCCAACTGAGACCTTGTCTCAGTAGATAAAAAGCAATCAAGAAAGACATCAAATGTCAACTTTGGGTACACACACACACACCCACACAAACACACACCAGATTTTATTCTCAGCATTTATTTACTTTAGTGTAAGAGAATAAAAAAGAAGTTCCCTGCCTTGTTTTGGAACATGCAGCAATTTCCAGGGCAAACAGGCATTCTCTTGAAACACAAACCATTATTCCCCTTCCTGTATCCACAGCAGACATCACTAGTCAATGGCAATCCTCTCTCCTACTCAACTCTGGCCTTTTTCTCCTCTTGGTATTAGTGATGGGATCTAACCTAGGGCTTTACATATGGTAGGTAGGCAAGCACTTTACTACAGAGCTATATCCCAGCTCTTTCATTACTTATTGATTGAGACAGAGTCTAGCTAAGTTATTCCTGCTGGTCTTAAGAGCACTCTGTAGAATGTGAGGACAATCTGGCTGCAACATCTGTCACTTCATTAATCATGGAGTTGATTCGGCTAATTTGGCTGGTTAGGTGGGTGTCCCCTCTTCCTCTCTTACCACTCCAACGTGCTTCTCTCCCTGTCCTGAGGCTTCATGGCCTTCCCTGATTAGAGGAGGATTGCTCAAGGACGGGTAGCTGCACTCCCCTGCTAGAACCTCCCAAACTTGCTCTGTGGTCCACACAGATCTTCCTGCCTTAGCCTCCCAGGTAGCTGGGCTAACAGGCCTGCACCACCAGACCTCACCAGCACTTTGCCAAAGCTCATGGGAGCACCCTTCCCCTCCCTGTCAGCCACTGCAACTGAGCAGAGCTGCCCTGCCCCGCCCCTTGAGACCACGCCTCTTTCTGTCCCAGTAAATGATTGGTTGTGAGGACACTTGGGGCTGCTTTCTGGGTCCCCTCATCTTCTTCCAAACACAATCATTCTCACCCCCGAGTCATCACACATCAGGAGTTGGTTGTTGAGTGTTCTCTCTTCTGCTTTTTGAAAGTGGAGTCACACACACACCCCAAGGTTTGGCTGGCACATGATGTCCTCTCGTGCAAACTCCCTGGTCTAGGTTCCCATAAGAGAGCTGTCTTATGACTTCCAGTTTTGTTTTCTTGTTTATTTTTCATCCTCTGTCAGACTTCCAATGTCTAATGCATTTCAAACCTTTTAGAATTTTGTTCAAAAGAAATCATGGGGCAGACGGATGGCTATGTGGGTAAAGGTGCTTACCTCCAAGCCTGGGGGCTTTAGTTCAATACCCAGGACCCAGTGGTGGAAGAGAGAGCTGACTCCACAAGATCTCTGCACGTGCTCCACAGCATGCCTTCACCCTCCACCCCTGCCCCAACACTTGATACATAAACATTAAAAATAAGGAGGAGGAGAAAGAGGAGAAGGAAAGAAAGAAAGAAAAAAGGAGCCGTAGAAGGACATTGGGTAGAGTACTCTATAAGACAGAACTTGTTAGGACAGGCATGATAGCATCTACCCAGGGCTTAGGAGCCAGAGACAGGAGGATTGCCACAATCTTGAGATCAACCTGGCCTACGTATTGAGTTCCCAGAACAGCCAGGACTATTTAGCAACAGTTGTTTCAGATAGATAGATAGATAGATAGATAGATAGATAGATAGATAGATAGATAGATAGATAGATAGATAGATAGATAGATAGATAGATAGATAGATGGATAGAGGGAGAGAGAGAGAGAGACTGGTTGGGGAGATAACTCAGTCTATAAAGTGCTTCCAAAGACACGGACCCAAATTCAATCATCAGCACTGACATTTAAAACGAAAATCCAGGTGGGGTGATACATGCTTGTAATCCTAAGGCTAGAAAAGCAGAAACAGGTGGACTTGCTGGCCAGCCTGTTAGGTAAGTTCCAGGCCAGCAAGATACCCTATCTCAAAATAACAACAACAATACATACATACATACATACATACATACATACATACATACATACACACATACACACATAGTAAATAAATAGATAAGTGGTGGACAAATTCTGGGAATGACATCCAAGGTTGTCCTCCAGCCTGCACATGCGCTGGCACACAGGTGCACACACACCAAGACGTAGATGTACCCACACAGCAGGAAGCAAGAAGTGACAGAGCACAAGAAGAACTTGTCAGTCTTCATCTCACTGAGGGGGCTGTTATTTGTGTGACCTTTGGTTTGGATTCTAGAAACAGCAATTGCCACTTCCTTTGGACCACCGCTAATTTGAGGAAGCTTAGAGGTCTTTCAGTTCCATCAACAAGAGGCAAGACCCCACCTGCCATGCCCAGAGGAAGCTATGAGGTCTGTCTTCCCGTATTTGCATGTATGGGCCACACACAGATGTGTCAAGGGATCTCCAGGGCCAGTCTGAGATGAAGGCATAGTCTCTTTCCCTAGAGAGAACTAAGAACTGGGCTGTCAGCTCTGTCAACTCTGCCCAGTCCTTACAAGTTGTGAAGGGTAGACCCTGTCTTAGTTAGGGTTTCTATTGCTGTGAAAAGGCACCATGACCATGGCAACTCCTATAAAAGAAAACATTTAATTGGGATGGCTCACTTAGAGTTCAGAGGTTCAATCTATTATTATCATGGTGGGACATGGTGGCATGCAGACAGACAAGGTGCTTGAGAAGTAGCTGAGAGTCCTACATCTTTCAGGCAACAGGAAGTGGTCTGTCACTGAACAAAGCTTAAGCAAAAGAGACCTCAAAGCCCACCCCCATAGAGACACGTTTCCTTCAACAAGGCCACACATACTTCAACAAGGCTACACCTCACAATAATGCCACTCCGTACAAGCTTATGGGGGGCAAATACATTCAAACTACCACATACCCCTTGTGTGATGGCTGAGATTCTACCCCTTATATGATGGCATTGGGAGATAGAGGCTTGAGAGCAGATGTGGTCATGAGGGCAGATGTGTCACCAATGGGACTGGATCACTTTCCAGAGAGTGTTCTCACCTACCATGCTGAAGCTTTGGTACTTATACTGATTACTTTATCCATTGGTGCAAGAGCATACTTGATAAAACAACTTAAGGAAGGATCTGTTTGCATTTACAGTTTGAGGTTACAGTCTATCATGGTGTGGAGGGTGTGGTTTCAGGGGTGTAAGTGAATGAAAAGAAGAAATAAAAAGGAAAGGACATGCTCCTAGGTGTGGTGGAGGAGGAAGTTTACCATAGATAAAAGGGAGAGGCAGGGACATCTGGGAGAATCCAGAGTGGACATGACCCTGAGCCATGCAAGGAGATGGAGAGGGGAGAGCAGCTGCTGACCAAGAGGGGCAGTCTGGGCCAAGAGACTGGCCAAGAGATTAGTCGAAAGGACCATGTAACCCAAATGACTGGATTATCTAGGGAACAGCAGCTGAAAGAAGAGCAGCCCAGCCCCTGGAGAAGTTTAGAGTGTGTGGGGTGGTGGGGGTGGGGGTGACAGCCTGGAGGGCCTTGTAACAGGCATACAGGGAGGGATGCAGGGAGAACCTGGTGCCCAGTGTCTTCTTTGATATGTTCAATAGGCACCTCAGCCTTTGTCCCAAGTTTGAGACCTAACAGTGAGCAGCTGCTCACATGGCATCCACAGTCAAGAAGTACAGAGATGAATGCTGGTGCTCAGCTCACTTTCTCCTTCCTATTCAGTCCAAGACTCTAGCCCGTGGAATGATGATGCCCACAGTTAGGGGAGTCTTTCCACCTCAATGAACACAAATTAGAAGCTCACTCATAGACATGCCCAGAGGTTCATCTCCTAAGTGATTTGAGATCCTGACAGGTTGGCAATCAATAATAACCATCATAGTGCCCAACCCTATGCTGTACCACTTAGAGCACAGAAATATGGAGGGCTTAGTGCCTGCCCCTGATTAAGATGCAGAGTCAGAGGGGAGGAACACGTCAGGAAACATGGCCTTCACCCTCACGCTGCGGTGGCTTTGGGACTCAACCTTAAAATTTGTATCTTTGCTAGCGTATGAGTGTTTAAGTCACCCCAAAATTTATAGGGTGGAACAGAATCACCAAAGAGTTGACATTAGAACAGGGGGGTGCGTCAACATTCTATCATGGGTGGGAGAGGGGCTAAGGGTGAAGCCCCACCCCTTAGTCAGGAGCTGTTGATGGTTCAAAGAGTCATTTTCCTTCTGTGGTGGAGTCACTGAAGTTGCCTATGTTCCAGATTAACCCCACACCCATGCTGTGCAATCAACAATAATTAAACTCAATGGGCCGTATCAAAACATGACATAACAAACAAACAAAAACAAGCATGAAAGTAGGAGGGGCCAGCCTAAGGAGAAGAAGGTTCTGGGAGGAAGAGGATAAGAGTGGGCACTGGGGAATGGCAGCAACGGCCTTCATCATGTACATAAATGAAACTGTCAATGAATCTTTTTATTAAACTTTGTATTCATTTTACGTATCAACCACAGATCCCCCTCTCATCCCTCCTCCAACTGCCCCCCCCAAGACTTCCCCCTCAACCCACCTCGCATCCCCTCCTCCAAAAAGGTGAGGCCTCCCATGAGGACTCAGCAGAGCCTGGTACATTCAGTTGAGGCAGGTCCAAGCTCCTCCCCCTGCATCAAGGCTGAGCAAGGTGTCCCACCACAGGTAACAGGCTCTAAAAAGCCAGCTCATGCACCAGGGATAGATATTGATCCCACTGCCAGGGGGGCCTCAAACAGACCAAGCTACACAACTGTCTCCCAAATGCAGAGGGCCTAGTCCAGTCCATTCACGCTCCACAGCTGTTCATCTAAATTTCATGAGTTCCCACTAGCTTGGTTCAGTTGTCTCTGTAGATTTCCCCATCATGATCTTGATGCCCCTTGCTCATAGAATCCCTCTTCCCTCTCTTTGACTGGACTCCTGGAGCTCAGCCTGGGTGAATTTTTTTTTTATATTATTAAAAAGAAAGCAAAAAGAAGATGGTGCTGTTAGGAGGTGATTAGATAAGTCAATAGGATCAGTGTCCTTATAAAAGAGACCTCAGGATTGGGAATGTAGCTCAGTTGGTAGAGTGCTTGCCTAGCATGCATGCAGCCCTGGGTTCTATCCCCAGTACTATATAACAGGGTATAGTGATATGTACCTGTGATCCCAGCACTTGAGAGGAGGAGGCAGGAGGGTCAGGAGTTCAAGGTCATCCTCAGCTACCTAAAGAACTGGAGGCCACCCTGGGCTACATGACACTCTATCTCAAAAAAACAAGAACGTGGGTGGATGTGATGGTGGTCAGCCATGGTGGGTCATTTCCAACAAAACTCTGACAGTAGTGGCCTGATCTCCTCTCAAGTGTGTGACCCAGTTCCTCAAGGTACTTGTGTAATATTTCTGTCTCTGATCTCTCCTACCAGCTCCATTCAGATGGATCTACTATACAACAGACCCTCACCCTCTTCACGCCCTTCCAGGCTAAGTGCTAGCCAGCTGGGGCAGCCTCGCCTTTCCTCTCTCTCCCTTCTCTGCAACCCCATATCCTTTCTAGCATTGATGAAATCCCTCTTTGCTCAGAGGTACTTCCTTCCCTCTACTCCCTCCTCAAACCCTCTCCTCTTGTTCTTTTCTAATAAACATTGTGACCCATCAGATCCCAAGATCAAAAGAGAGGGGGTGACCCTGCTTCTCTGGGAGGTAAAAAAGGCAGAACCTCACACCCACGCTGGAGGGTAGGGACATCTTCACAACAGCAAGACAAAGGGACACAGTATAGACAGCTTCACTCCTTTGCTGCTTTAGATGTCACGTAGGCTCCTGCAATTAGACCAAAATCACAGAGGCAAATTTGAGCTATAAGTTTTCCTCTTGGTCAGTAAAGTTCTCAGCAGTACAAGGCGAGGAGGACCAAAATTCAATCTCCCAGAAGTCACTTTAAAAAGAATTATTATAATCCAGTTGTGGTGGTATGTGTTTATAATCCCGTTGCTGGAGAGGCAGAGATAGGAGGCTTCCCAGGGCTCCCTGGGCAGCAAAGTCTAGTCTAGTGGGTGAGCGCCAAGCCAATGAGACCCTGTGTCAGAAAACCAGTTGGACAGTGTTATAGGATAATGCCCTTATACACTAGTTTAATAAAACACTGAATATTCAGACAGGAAGTATAGGCAGGATAAACAGACAAGGAGAATTCTGGGAAGAGGAAGGCTGAGTCAGGAGTAATCAGCCAGACACAGAGGAAGCAAGATGACAAGGCAGAACTGAGAAAAGGTACCAAGCCACACAGCTAAACATAAATAAGAATTATGGGTTAATTTAAGTGTAAGAACTAGTCAGTAATAAGCCTGAGCTAATTGCCAAGCAGTTATAATTAATATAAGCCTCTGTGTGTTTACTTGGGGGACGTGAGTGGGACAACTAAGGTTGTCCTCTGATATACACATACACACTCATATACATGCACGGTTACACATATATACGTATGCAAATATATAAATAGAATCACACACACACACACACACACACACACACACACACACACACCAACCATTAAGACACAGGTGAACAGATTGGGATAAATGTTGACTCTAGTCTACAGTAAATGCTGAAGTCAAGTCCCTTCTATTTTTCCATTATCCTATTTGCCTAGCCAGTTAGAAAAGGAAGCAGAGGGGTCTCTCTCTCTCTCTCTCTCTCTCTCTCTCTCTCTCTCTCTCTCCCTCCCTCCCTCCCTCCCTTGCTTCCTCCTCCTCTCTCCCCCCTCCTCTCAAAGGAAGGGTGCTAGGGGTTGGGGACAGAAGTCAATCTTAGCTGCAGTTTCTCAGGTACTCTTCATTTAGTTTAGTGAGACAGAGTCTCTCAATAACCTGGAACTGATTAAGTAAGCTAGGCTACTTGTTCAGGGAACCCCAAGGATCTTCCTGTCTCCACCTCCTCAGTGTTGGGATTACAAGTACTTGCTACCACACCCAGCTTTTTAAAGTAGGTTCTGGGGCTCAAACTCAGGAACTTGTATTTAAACAGCAAACACTCCACCAACTGCATCATCTGCACCATCTCTTCTGCCTAGAAAACTTTCTTTCTGTTCTTTCTTTCTTTCTTTCTTTCTTTCTTTCTTTCTTTTTTTAAAGTTTTATTTATGCTGCACTCAGGAGGCAGAGCCAGGTGGATCTCTGTGAGATCGAGGCCAGCCTGGGCTACCAAGTGAGTTCCAGGAAAGGCACAAAGCTACACAGAGAAACCCTGTCTCGAAAAACCAAACAAAAAAAAAAGATTTATTTATTTATTATGTATACAGTGTTCTGCCTGCATGCCAGAAGAGGGCACAGGATCCCATTATAGATGGTTGTGAGCTGCCATGTGGCTTGCTGGGAATTGAACTCAGGACCACTGGAAAGCAGCCAGTGCTCTTAACCTCTGAGCCATCTCTCCAGCCCTGAAAACTTTCTTTTAAGAATGATTATGGACTTCTTTTTACAAGCACTCTATTAAATTCCATTATCAACCACCTAGCTGCAAGAGAGGCAGAAACCTACAGGCTCAGTGGGTGGCCCTGTGTCTTCACCAAGGAGGGAGAGGGGTGTCTTGTTAAAACAGTTGCGCACAATTATTACTGTGGTCATCTTTATCGCCCTCTGCCAAACCCCCATCATTAGATCATTCTGAAATGTCACACCCACTCCAGTGTTCCACAACCTATGATGCAATACAATGATGAGTAGCACAAATGAAACACTCAAAGGGTTCTAGGGAAGGAAGATTCATTTCGTGTTTATAGTATAGATAAACTACATTTTTTAAAAATAGTTTTTAGTATGAAGAATGCTAAAGTCTTATTAACAGTTGATGGTGTTGTTGAGAAGTGATTGGTTCACCAGGGCCTTGACTTCACCAATGGACCCATCAGTTTCTCCTTCTCCACCCACCCCACCCCACACTGCTGCTCCTGCCTGCCTGCCAAGCATTAGCAGTTTTCTGTTATGGATCCCTTCTAACAAGATATCCTGCCTCACCACAGGCCCAGAGGTATGCAACCACTTGAGTGAGCATGGCCTGAAACCTCCAGAGCCGTGAGTCCTACAAGCTTTCTTCTTTCATGTTGAGTTGCTTGGATATTTTGTCACAGAGGAAAAGAAGTCCACTAACCCAGCCTGGGTCCTGGGAGAAAAAAAAGAAAAACAAAACAAAACAAAAAAAACAACTCTGAACTAAGAAGGGTGACTTTTAACCAGCCACAGTACCATTAGGCACATCCACACATTGCCATAAATGTTAGAGGAAAAAATTAGGCTCTTAATAAAGGCTGGATCACACACTGAAGACATTCATAGCTCAAGTTACTTGGTCAACAATATGTTAAGCCTCAGGCTTCTCTCTTTCTGGTTTTACAGGTGTGTACTGAGCAGTTAGTCAACTAAAACATAGGAAGACAAGCATTAAGTTCAATTTCCCCTCTAAGCACTCTGTTCTTCCTGAACAAAGTCATTTCCTGGTGTATCCCAAGACAGGGCTCACCAGCCTACCCATTAAATCTGTTTGTTTTTGGTGTATATTCCTAATCCTGCTGAACAGGAACAAAACATTGGCGGTACTTCATGTCTTATTTTAGTCACCACTTCCTTTGCCCATTTTCCTGCCTTGCATTCTCCTCCATAACCCTCCAGTTTCCTCATGACCTGGGAGACAGAGAGCTCACTGAGGCAATGCCCACCCACACCTCCACCTGCAGTTCAACATTACACCCGACTACTTCCCAGCAGGAGCCAGACCTCAAGGTCAAGAACACAGGAACTCAGGGGAGTGATTTTGCAGCCGGATGCACTGGCCTATGGCAAGCCCCTTAACTCCTCTCTGAAATAACATTTTGAAGCAGGTGTAAAAAGCCATCCCAAGTCCATCTTTCTGAAGCATGAGGTCGAAAGGACAGCAATCAAAGGCTGGCACCACCCTCCTCCTTCTCCTTGTTGGATGTCTACAGCTGCCAGAGTCAGGGGAGACATTAACTTCAGAGTTATAGTCTGAGCACCTTGGCCTTCTCGTAAATGAATGCTTCAGAAATGCCTGGTAGGCAGGTCATTAAAACCTCCCTGAGCATTGTCTAAGGAAGGCCACCGAGAGCCACAAATCATGCCATGGGGGTTCAGTATTTACCCAGTCAGCATTTCCGAGGTGGGCTAAGGACTAGTGAAGGATTTCATAGTGTTTCTTTCTGCTTCTCTGCTTTACAAAGTGGCGCAGGTGAGTCCACCATGAGCGGGTCATGGTCTCTTCCACTTCAGCTTCCCCATCTGTAAGATTAGAGCCTTCACATCTGAGATGTAAGGAAATGATTCCAAGATTCCTGTTTAACCCAGGAGTCCTGAACTCTACCTCAGACCAGAATGGGGAAAACAAAAACCGAGACCTTGCAGAACTGGCTACCAGCCTCTAAACTCAAACTAACTAGCAGAGGCTGGCAAGATAACGCAGTGGGTAAGAGGGCTTGCTGCCCAAGCGTGAAGAAGGGCACTCAAGTTCTGTTCTGTATTACTCAGGGTCACCTTCTGTTGATGCCAGCAGAAAGCCCAGAAGAAGGTTGGTTGGGATTTTGGAGGGATGGGGGAGTGTCTTCTTTTTTTATTTTATTTATTTTGAGGCAGGGCTTCATGCAGCCCAGACTGGCCTCAGATTCACTCTATAGCTGATAATGGGCTTGAACTTCTGACCCCCTGCTTCCACCTCCCAGGAGCAGGGTTGCCATGTGCATTACTATATTCAGTCATGTGCTGGGGACAGAAGTCAGGGCTTCATGAGTGCCAGGCACACATCTGCCAATGAAGCCACATCCCCAGTCCCAGAAGAGGGTTTCAACGTGGTAAATATCCAAGCTGAAGACTCCTCAACAGTCTGAAGGAGAAGAGGGTAAGAGGAAACATTGACAATTCATGACCTGTCACTCTGTCCTTGTAAGGATGTCCAGGTGTCCCAGCTTCCCCCTTTCCTATGCTTCAGGAAAACCTTAGCTTCTTCCCAGGATACCAAGGTCATGTGACTACCAAGGTCAGGTGACTAGTTTACCTCCATGGCTCTTGGAGACAGCACCTAGTAGTAGGTACTGTGCAGAACATGGAACTCAAAATCTCAAAGCAGTGACCTGGAGAAACAGCCAGGGGTGGAATGAGATAGGGAACAGTACACACAAGCCCCTTCGGACAAGTCCCTTAACATCTCTGGCTTTCAATTAACTCCTCTGTGGCTGTAACCAGGGGCGTAGGAAGAGATCGCCAAGAACCTAGGGTCAGATAGTATGGCTCCTGTCTCCACCTCCCCTTCCCCCAGCTCCCCACCCTCCACCCCTCGCTTCCCCCAAAACCTCCTGTGTCCCAGCCAGTTCCTAGAAGGCTCACTCCTCAGAAAGTGTCTGCTTTTCCCAAGCCTTTCTCTGACTCTGCCTGCTCAAAAGAGAGCAAGCTCCGATTGGATTCATGCCCTGCCCTTCCTCCTCTACTTATTTGAATTGATGAGTCTGGGACGGCCAGTCAGGGATGCTCCAGTAACAGACAGTGGGTTTATTGGAAGTGAACACCAGGCTTTCTGTTTATATCGGTCTCAGTCCTTGGATCCACATGACTGCACACTCAGAGGCAGACACCTGCCCCCCAGCATCCCTGGCTGCCCCTACAATCCACTGAGCCAGCCCCAGCTATTCCAAGACAGCCTGGTTAAATGAGGTCTGCTGGGAGCCCAGCATGGCCACTGAGGGGAACTGGCGTGTTTGTACTTGAGGGGTAGGTATCCTTGCTTTCCACCAGGCCTGCCTGGGCTGCTCTTAGGGATAAACTAGAAAGACTGTGCTGCCTCCATGAGGCTCTTCCCCTGGGGATCAGAGCGCCTGTTCCAACCAGCCTGTTCCATCCAGACTTCATTCTTGCCCTGTTCCAGACATCGGTTCTAGGATGCTTAGCATCTCCACTTGGGAGGCCTGCCTGGGCCTCAGGCTTTCACAAGGAAGGCAATCAGAAGCCATCTCCATAAGATTTCACATCAGCAGACAATCCATGTTTCATTTCTGGACTGTGGTGTTTAATATTGTCAACTTGACAGAATCCAGAATCACCTAGTCGTTAAGATTCTGGGCATGTCTGTGAAGAGGCTCCTAGATTAAGGTAAGTGAAGCCGTACACTGTGTGGGCAACACTGTTCCATGCCGCTGCAGTCCTGGACTGACTAAACACAGAAGAGAAAGCATGGGACTGGGATGATGGCTCATTGGACAAAATGCTTGCTGCACACACGCAAGGAACTGAGTGTGCACCCTCGGCAGCCATGTAAAAGCTGTGTGTGGTGGAGAGCATCTGTAACCCCAGCACAGGGGGACACAGGGAAGCAAAAGCCAGGGGCTCACTGGCCAGGCAGGCTATCGTCGGCAAGAGCCCCAGCCCAGATCCAGGACAGAATCTGCCTCAAAGAATAAAGGCAGAGAATGACAGAGGGTGACATCTGACATTGACCGCTGGCCTACACACTCACATACATGTGCACATAAACCACTCGAGCATAAGAAGTGTGGGGAGGGAAGTGTGCTGAGCCCCAGGATTCACCTCTCTCTGCTTCTGTGGATGACCAGATGCCTCATTCCTCCCATGATGCTTTCCCTCCAAGTGCCAGCCAAAGAAAACCCTTCCTTTTCAAGTTATTTTCATCAGACATTTGATCACAAATAACTAACACACAGATCTAAGTCCTGATGTCATAGTCCCCGGCTGCAGAACCCCAGGTCCTTCAGAGCTTCTGTTTCAACTGTTATTGGGAATAATAATACTGCCTGCCTCATCATCTTCTACAGGATTAAATGAATTAATACTTGTTAAGCACTTAGAACAGGGCCCAGCACATGGCAAATGCCCGATATAACACTCAGTCATTACTGCTGTCATTAAAATGGCCAAAGAATAAATGTGCAAAGTACCTGGAAAGAGACTATTTCAGTTCATCATTGAAAAGCCATCGTCCAACCTAAGTATCAAAATGTCCCTGGCCAGCAAGATGGAGTCAATTACCTGTGACTCTGGATACTGATGGGCAGAGGGTAACTGCTCGTGAAATTTTACAGTTCTAAGATGAAAATGGGAACTTGGGGAATAGCTCAGTGAATGAAGTTCCTGCTGCACAAATGTGAGGACCAGAGTTTGGACTCCCAAAACCCATGACACGCCAGCTGAGCACGGCAGCCAGCCCGCGGCGATTCCTGTCTGGGAAGGTGGGGAAGGGGAAGGGGGTCCCCAGAGCAAGCTGACTAGAGAGACTAGCCATGTTGGCAAGCTCCAGATTTGTTTGAGAGACCCTGCCTCTATGGATAAGGTAGAAGAGCCATCAACACTGACTCCCTGGCATCAGCCACAGTGCTCCACGTGCGTGTGTACACCACACACGCATATGTATCCACACATACGTGTGTAAAAATCATCCATATACACACATGCACAGCACGCACATGAAAATGCAAGAAGAAAAGGTGAAAATGTGGTATTTAGAACACAAGTTGAGGAAAGGGTAGGGGTGGGGGATGGGAGAGAGTGCCTTCCCTGTAATCAGACTGTGTAGGCTGCCCCTCTCTCCATGTCTCTCCAGGGGTGACTTGCTCTCAGCTCTGGGAAATAAACCTGAAAATCACAGAAATTAAAGAATTCACTGCTGACTGCTGAATCAAATTATATCTACCTGCATCCGAAAGCCTGCCTCTTTCTGTCTTTCTGCCTGCACAAGCGCTGTGTGGGCAGGCACTCCACAGGACGCAGAGGATGTGGCTTTACCAGAGGTTTTGAAGGGGCGAGTTTGACCCCTTTGTTCTTTTTTATGTGAAGACATGGAAAGACCCATGGGCTAGAAAATGGCCGTATTCAGACACCCAAGATGTGTGTCGATTGGACTTGACCTTGGACTTCCAACCTTTTTTTTTTTTTTTAAATATCACTCAGCCCGTGGCATTTTGTTATAGCACCTCAAACTGACAGAGACAAGATCTTTAGAACAGGCTCAGAATTCCAAAGATGATGCTGAAGAGAAATTTCAGGACAGTTCAGGAGAAGCTAAATACAAACATAGAAAGTTCTAGAAAAGGGGATGAGGAAAGCTCTTGTTCTTTCTTTCTTTTGTTTTTTAGAGAAAAAAAAAAAAGAGAGGGCTAGGATGACTGATCATTTACCTGACAATTTCAAATAGGCTTAGGGGTGTTTTATAACTCTGATAGAGACCTAGGATTATGTTGTTAATAGATATACATGTTCATAAAAAATAATGATGACTTATAGGGAAAATACAACATTGTACCAGAAAAGGAACTGTAACCACAGTATACTTTTTTACTCTAACATGGACAATGTTTATAAAATAGAAAAGTATTCTTACCCAAATCTGAATGATTCAAGCTAAAATGGAAGATATTAAGCCCATTCTGGCATTTACAGTGCCAGCATCCCACCCTCAAGCTCACATACCGCTCTCACAGGCTTGTTTACATATAGTACACTGAGGAGCATTACAGGGAAAACCCTCTATGGTCCCTCTTAGTCACAATTCAAGATGGTTAATCTGGGCCAGAGAGATGGTTCAGTGGTAAAGACCCCTTGCTGCTCTTCCAGGGGACCCAAGTTCAGTTCCCAGAACCCATGTCAGGTAGCTCACAACCAGCTGAAACTCCAGTTCTAAGGGATCTGACAACTTCTTCTGGCCTCCAAAGGCCATACACACACACACACACACACACACACACACACACACACACACACACACCATACACACACATTCCCACATATACAAAACTAAAAAAAAAAAAAAAAAAAAAGAGCTGGTAGTAGTAGTGTACGCCTTTAATCCCAGTACTCAGAACTCAGAAGGCAGAGGCAGGTAGATATCTGAGTTCGAGGCCAGCCTGGTCTACAGAGATCCAGGACAGCCAGAGCTACACAGAGAAATCCTGTCTCAAACAAACAAACAAAAAGTTTTTAAGATGATTAATCACTACAAAAAGTAGCTGGGAGGTATTGGGATAGACCATCTTTTCTTTCTTTCTTTTTCTTACATTTACTTATTTATTTTCTGTGTAGATGTGGATGTGTGGGTGCACGTGTGCTTCAGCATATGTGTGACGGTCAGGATAACTTGCAGGAGTCAATCAATCCTCTCCTCTCGAAATTCAATGATCAAATTCAGGTTGTCTGGCAGCAGGTACCTTCCCCATGAATTAGACAGCATGACAGAAACAAAAGACCCTGCCTCAAAACCACATGGGAAGAGAGACAACTCCTGAGGGTTGTCCTCTGACCTCCACACACATCCCACAGCAGGTACACACATTCTCACTCTTGAGCTCTCTCAATAACAATACACACATGCAATAACAATAACTAATAAAAGAAATTACTTGGAATGAGCTGCACTCAATCAATAACTACCCCAGAATCCATGACATAAAACACAGAATCCATTCATATTCAGTAACACAAGTGCCATAGATCCAGCATGCTACCTAAATAATAGAAAACATCATTTATCTTTGTGTGTGAGAGAGAGATGTATGTGTGTGCATGTGTGTAGGCATATTCATGGTATGTGGAGGTCTGAAGATAACCTCAGGTGTCAGTCCTTAACTTACACCTAGTTGGGGATGGGGCTTCTTGTTCCTCAACACACACCAGGCTAGCTGGCCTGTAAGCTTTCTGGAATTCTCTTGCCCTGACCTCCAGCTTTTATATAGGTCCTGGGAACCTGAACTCAGGCCCTCACACTTGGACAGCAAGAACCTTACCCACTGAACCATCTCCATAACCCACCATTTGTTCTTTTGAAAAGTGTATTTGGAAGCCAGGCAGCAGTGGCGCAGGCCTTTAATCCCAGCTCTCGGAAGGCAGAGCCAGGCAGATCTCTGTGAGTTTGAGACCAGCCTGGTCTACAGAGGGAGATCCAGGATAGACATCAAAACAACACAGAGAAACCCTGTCTCAAAAAAAAAAAAAAAAAAAAAAAAAAAAAGTGTATTTGGACCCATAGGCCTAAGTTTTTTCAGGGTTGAAAGCTTGGGCAGTCTGGCCTGTATAATCCTATCACCAGATCAGATCCAGTAGGAGCTCAGAATACTTTTGGCTTCTTAGAACACATTTTATTGTATTGTCTTAATTAACAGTCTATGTCTCCCTTACCCCACCCCCAATAATAAATGCCTTTATTCTCTTCTAGGACAATTGTAAGTCAATAACCACATTCTCCACTGTAGCTGCAAAGGTAAGAGAAGAATCATAGTCTGTGTTCTTTTCCCAGACTCTATAGCTGCCCAGGAACTGAGCGTTACTGAAAGTTAAATTTCTACTTTTAAACAGTCTCAGGCATGTCCACAGAGCATGCCAAGGCATTCACCAGTTTTTGTTGGTGGTAGTGTTTTTTTTTTTTTTTTTTTTCATCACATTCCCCAAGCTACTGCCCTTTCAAACATGTATGTAAATGAGGAGGCCCCCATGAGCTATTAATGCAAATTTGTTTAAATAAGATTCCCAAAGACTAAAAGGCTGTTTGTTGGCAGTTTCAGAAAATACCTTGCAGGAAAATGTTGTGTCCATAGTGAAGAGGGGCTATACAATCCTGGGAAAGTTAGGTTAGGAGAGGACAAAACAAAGAGCCAAGGCTGAAACAGGGTACCTCAGCCCACCCCCCAGCACGAAACCTTGTGGCAAAGGGGGGGTGGTGTTTGAGGGGCATGTTTCTTTTCTGTGGACTTGAAGTTTGTTCTTGAACAGGAAGATGTCTCTAAACATCACGCTTAGCAATTCATTAATAGGGGGCAGAGAGATGGCTTTGTGGGTAAAGGCACTTGCAGCCAGTCTGGTGACCTGAGTTCTAGCCCCAGGACCCACATGAGGGAAAGAGACTCAATGTCTGAAAGTTGTCCTCTGACCTCTATACATGTGTGCTACCCAATAACTAAATAAATGAATATAAATTTTAAATTCATTAATAGGGCTAAGGGAGACGGCTCAATCAGTGGGTAAAAAGTACTTGCCATTCACGTATGAGGACTTCAATTTAGATCTTAAGAACCTGCATGCAGCCAGGATTGAGTCCATGATCTATGATAAGATGGAGGCCAAGACAGGAGACTCCTCAGAAGCTTGCAAAGCAGCTGGCCTGGGGTGTGTAGTGGTATTGTGTTCCCCAAAATATTGTGTGACCCTATAAACTTATCTGGGGTCAGAGAACAGAACAGCCACTAGGTATAGAGGCCAGAAAATGGTGGTGCACACGCCTTTAATCCTATCACTTGGGAGGCAGAGATCCATCCAGATCTCTGTGAGTTTAAAGCCACACTGGAGACAGCCACGCATGATGACTTACGCCTTTAATCCCAGGGAATGATGGCAGGAAGCAGAAAGGTATATAAGGCATGAGGACCAGGAACTAGAACTGGTTAAGCATTCAGGCTTTCGGACGTTGTCCTCTGACCTCCACACACATCCAATGGCATTCAACTTGTCCCCTCACACATGAACACACACATATACTCATATATACACACAGATTCAAATTAATAATAAGTGTGTCAAAAGGTCTTCATTGGACAGACTAAATCCCAAGACCTCTAGAACCTGAGATCCATGTGTTAATATGGTCAGAAGGCCATGAAACCCCGAGGTCCCCTTGGCCTTGAACTCACCCAAGATCCCCCAGTCTGAGGAGGCCATGTCACTAGCTCCAAAAGATGGTCCCAGCTTAGCCTGTAAGAGCTGCCTGGTCTTAGGAGATTTGTTTTTTTGTTTATTGTGTTTTGTTCTTGAGACAAAGTCTCATGTAGCGTAGATTGGCCTTAAATTCTCATTACTCAGCCAAAGATAACCTTGAACTTCTGATCCTCCTGCCTCCACTTCCTGCATGCCGAGTTTACAGGCACGCTCCACTTACTGGGGTGCTGAAGATTGAACCAAGGGCCTCCTGCATGCTAAGCAAGAAGTCTACCAATTGGGCCTGGGCCCCAGCCTTGAAGAATACATGTCCCGGAACACACTGGTATGCAGGTGAACTACTGAGGACCAATGACATCCATCTGTCCTGACCATCCATCAGAGCCCATCCCTGCCTCAGCACCCCGACTCCAAACCCCAAGCACATCTTCAGCTTCGTGACACTTTCACACCACAAAGTGACCCCAACATCCTCCCACCTTATCTCAAATTCCACCAGAGTCCACAGACAGCTAAAGATGCAATTTAATTCTGTAAGCTGCCTTTGAATTTACAGCCTATTGAAGGCACCTGCACTTGGGGGCTAGAAGTAGGAACTGGAAAGTCAGAGGCTTGAAGGAGAAATTTTTTCCTGAGTGCTGTTGACACACATTTCTTATTAAGGTCTTGGTGATTCCTCTTACCTCTCTCGGTAGATTTCTCTGCTCCATTAACTTTAGTGCCTTTGAGAGTCTGCAATGCAGCCTTAGAGGCTCCATTCCAAACAGTCCTTGAAGAACGGCAGCTCCAAGGAGGAAGGTGGGGAGCAGAGTCAGCTGGACCAGTCAAGATGCCAGTTCACAAGCAGCCCAACAACAAAGCTAGAGCAATCTCCCACCTCTCAGCCTCTGAGTGCATACACCGAGGCAGGCGTGGAGGTGGGAGGAGCATCGGTTGATGCTCTACACTTCAGCTCCAAACGTCTAAACACACCTAGCACACATGCACACATGTACACATACACAGCTATACACGCACACAGATACACATACACATATATGCACACAGATACAAATACATACACACATATGTACATACAGATACACACATATATGCATACACACACACACATATATATATACACTCTCTTCTCTATATGTGTGTGTGTCAGTCTGTGTGGGTGTCTCCCTCTTCTTGATGTGCCTGAGTCTTTCCACTCTCTGTCTTTCTGTGTTTGAGTGTCTCTGTATATGTCTCTCTTCTCTCTCTCCTCTCCTTTTTTCTCTTTCTTCTCTCCCTCCCTATCTCCCACACCTAACTGCTGCCCTCCAAGTCTCAGCTCTCTGGACTTGACCTTCAGCCTCAGGTCCTCAGGAATGTGAACTTGCACTAATGCTAATGGTCTCTACTCCACTCACTGTGTTTTCCGAGAGCTCCAAAATGTCATGTGTAACTCAAACCTCCAAGGAGCCCAAGTTCTAGCGCCTCCCCATTTGCTTAGAGATCCTGTTCCCTGAGCCATGAGGGAGTCCCAGCAAGCTAAACTCAGGGTCCTCTGCTCAAATATGCCAACTAAAGACACAAGAATGAAAGCAGAAAAGGGAGATTCATTCGATGCAGCCACATTGGAAAGAGGAAGAACAATGAGACCCAGTAACACTGCCCCCAAGTCCATCTTCAGGGTCCTGATGGGAAGTTTATGTTTAAACAGAGGGCAAGAAGCATGCATAACTAAGCTGTGCTGGCCAAGATGTGGTCCCATCCATCACTGACCCATCACTGTCTGGGCTCCAGGCTCTCTTGCCAGGCGGTCCAACAAGTTGTTAGCACCGTGTGAAGTCTTCTGGGAGACAAGCTCCTCATCTGGCTGACAGCAGGCTTTTGGCCTCTTTTCCCAGCATGAGACTCCTGGGGAAATTCTGATTCCTTAGGGTCCACCGCTTCAGTAATCTGATGGCCAAAAGGAGGGGCATAGATGTCTGTTTAGAATATCGTATTTGCCAGAAGGTTCTAATCTAATCAAGCAGTCTAACACTGAGTAGGTTGTGGACAGTCAGAGGGTCTCTGAACATCAGAGCCCAGCACTGCCCTATTATATGCACTGGCTGAGTCAGCCTTGAATTCTACATCTCGTGTTGTAACTCTGAGTAACCCCACAGTGCTACCCTAAAAAGCCACAAGGACTTGACTCCATCTTTCAGATCTTGAGTTGATTTCATACACTATGGTTCAATTGGGATTTTTTTTTAAAGAGGTGAGCCCAGCATCCCCTGACTCTCCTTTGAATGTTCCAGAGACCATAGGGCAACTATTCCAGGCAGCCAAGAATAGCCTGCCAGAGCCTCTCCTGGCCAGCTCAGCTACAGCTGTGTGCCAAAACTATTGACCAGGAAGTGTGACTGGCCTAACTGCACAGACATGGATGGTCCATCGGCCTTTTGATCTCAGCCTCCTTTCCCACCCCAAAGTCTAGTTCAAGAAGCTGTACATAGCAACCGCCTCCAATAGCGTCACCGACATCAGCCTGGAGACATGCCCTCCATTGTTCCCACGTGGTTCTTTTCCCTGAGCCCAGGCACGGGGGCGTGGGGGGGGAGGGGGATGGAAGCACGGGAATGATCTTGGATCACACACAGAGAACATTCATTTTCAATGACACCTCCTGCTGCCCACTCTCAGATCCCCTCCTAGATGCAAACTGAGCCCAGAGCCTACGGTAAAACAACAGCCTTGGGCATTCACCAGAGCACAGTGACTCACCCTCCCCATGTGGCCCAAGCTTCCCACAGCCCGTGAGCTCATTCTCATTGAAACCCATCCACTGCTTTAATGAGGGAAGCAAACTTGGGAGGAGAGACTTAGCCTGCTCTCCATTCTTACTCCTGCTTCTCAAGAGGAAGAGCTGCTGATGCTGGTGAGCCAGGGATCAAGTTGAGCTGTTGACGTCTGAGACAAGTGGGTCTCTTCACAGATTCTGAGTGGGACTCGGGAACACAGGAGAGGCTTACAATAGGTTTCATCTCATGAATCGGTTCTTTCTCAAATCATCAGAAACCACGTGTTGTCGTGAGCACTTCAAATTATGCTAACTAGGGGCCGGGGATGTGATTCTCTTGGTAGAAAGCTTGCCTGGCACTGGTGGGCTGGTGACAGCCTGTAATCCCAGCACTTGAGAGGTAGAGGTGGGGATCAGGACCAAGGTCCTCCTCCACCCCATGGCAAGCTTGAGGCCAGCCTAGACTATAGAAGATCATCTCAGAAAACCACAACAGGGGGTTGGGGATTTAGCTCAGTGGTAGAGCACTTGCCTAGCAAGCACAAGGCCCTGGGTTCAATCCTCAGCTCCATATATAAAAAAAAAAAAAAAGAAAAAAAGAAAAAGAAAACCACAACAGGAAAAAAAATACTATTTCTATTGTTGTATAGAACACTGATAATGTGTATATAAATATGTATATATATATTTATGTGGTGGGGGCGGGCAGGAACAGACCCTGTCTATTCCCACTCCCTTAGCTCCCTGGCTGAGTCTAAGAACCAAATTAACAAGAGACAAAGCAAGTAAAAGAAAGTAGACAATTTTTAAGTTTTATGAATAAGATCATGGTAAGAGAGTGAAGTCCATAGAGACCAAAGAGAGATGTTTTTATACTGCTTATAGCAAAGGGGGGAGTAAATTCCGAAGGAAACAGAAGGAATGGCAGAGCAGAGGGATCTGCAACCAGGGACATAAATTCTAGGTGAGTCATCAAGACACATGAGGGGATGTGGCGAGACCGGAAGATAAGATTGACTTGCAGGGGTTTATTTATTCAGACCCATTGCAGCCCCAATTACCAGGCTCTGGTGATAAGGGTTATTTTCCTGCCCTGGTAGGAGGGGAACACCCCTCCCAGAGGAATCTTTACGACCTGCTACACAGGAAAAGGTGAGCCATAGAACCCCCTCCACAGCTCCAGTCCCCCCCTGCTGTTTTCATCTCCAAACCATGAATACATCAATTCTGTGAATATTGGGATGGTATAGCCTGACATATCCATAGGTAAGCTTTAATTACCTCATGACAGAAAGAATCTGTCCAGTAACTGAAAGCAATAAACAACACAAAGTGTGTATTTTTTAAAAGTAATGAAAAGCCCAAAGTCTATCAATGGATGGATGGATAAACAAATGTGCTATGTCCATTAAAATGGAACATTCTTCAGCTATAAAGAGGGATAGAGTGCTGTGTCAGCTACTGTACAGATGAGCCTTGAAAGCATTTTGATAAACGGAAGACAACAGACACAAATACTATTCTATTTATAAGAAATGTCAAGAATAAGCAAACCCATAGGGTAGTCCATTGATGGTATCTGGGAATGGAAGAATAGCAAGGCAGCAGGGAGGCTGGGGAATGGTTGCTTACAGGTGAACAGTTTCTTTGCAGAGGAGGAGGAGGCGTGAATAATACTAAAGCCACTTTCAAGACGAGCAGAGAGACGCGGCTCAGTTGGTAGAATGCTTGCCTAGCATGATTGGAGCCCTGCGGCCTGTGCCCGGCGTCACACAAAACAGGTGTGGTGGCATGTGCAGCACTGTAAGGTGGCACCAGGAAGATAAAGAACTCAGGGCTAGCCTCAGCTACATGAAAGCCTGTGTCCTATTTTCATTTTCTTGCTGTGACAAACACATGACCAAGATCAGCTTAGGCGAGGATAGGGTCTGTTTCATCTTGCACTTCCAGGTCACAGTTCATCCTGGAGGGAAGTCAAGGCAGGAATTCAAGGCAGGAGCCTGAAGCTGAAACCTTGGAGGAAGGCTTGCTGATATTTCTTGCTGGCTCACTCCCAAGCTCGAGCTCACCCTGCTTTCTTACAGGGTTTGGAACAGTTGCCTAGGGAATGGTGCTGCCCACAGTGGGCTGGGCCTCCTATATCGATTAACAGTGAAGACAATGCCCCACAGACACACCCAAAGGCTAGCCTGATCCGAGCAGTTCTTCAACTGAGGTCCCCTTCTCCGGTGACTCTAAACTGTGTCAAGGTGACATTTAAGACTAACTAGGATATCTCGGGGGGGGGGGGGGGGGGGGGAGGAGCAGGGGAGAGAGAGAGAACCAGTTTCTCCTGCAAAATACATGCATCGACCATAGACCAGTGGTTCTCAACCTGTGGATCACAACCCCTTTGGCAAACCTCTATCTCCAAAAGTATTTACGTTATGACTCACAACAATAGCAAAATTACAGTTATGAAGTAGCAGTGAAAATAATTTTATGTTTGGGGGGGAGGGTCACACAACAAGAAGAACTGTATTAAAGGGCCACAATAGCATTGGGAAGGCGGAAAACTGCTGTAAAGTGTTCTTATGTCCTATTATTCAGTATGCTAAACATGTTCAGTAGAGACCTAACTTTTTTTTTGTAATGTTATTAAGCCACGCTGCCTGAATCCACAATCATGGAACTCAAACTAGGAGGCTGTCTGGAAGGCAGAAGGGATTTACTGAGAGAGACTTTGGATTCAGTGGCTGTCCGCTGCCGTCAAACTTCAGACACATTAGGAGGCACTGGTCCTCTGCCCGTGTGAGCACGGAGCACTTGTCAAAGACTGTGATTTCCGGCCGTGGTTAAAGTCGAAATCGGAAGAAAGGAACCCTCTTTTTTGTTTTAGGTATGTGTGGTGTGCATGTGCATAGCCATATTTTTGCGCATGTGGATACACACATACACATGCATGCGGGGTTCTGAGGTGGATGCCAGGATGCTCTCTCCATCGCTTCTCTGCATTATTCACTGAAGTGGGGTCTCTCACTTAAACCCAGAGCTTACCAATATGGTTTCAGTCTTGCTATCCAGCTGCTCTGGGAATCCCGTCTCTGCTTTCTGAGGCTGAAATTTCATGTAGCCTGCCATGTCCACTTAGCATTTACATGGGTATATAAAGAGCTGACTCCAATCCTCAGCGTAACAGCTAAACCATCATCTATTCTTTGCCCAGTTTCCACTGGGGGTGGAAGGATGTCTTTTTCTTACTGATTTCTAGGTGCCGCTTTACATATTATGTGCAGTCATCCATGTATTAGCACATACGGTATAATGGCTTTCTCCTATTCTCTTCAGCTTTAATGTTTTTGGTGACATTTACTGTAGCCCAGTTGCTTGCATTACTGTTTTTAATTATAGTACGAGGCCTATCCATCTTTCTGTTCTTGTATCTTACCCCCACAGCATAGTGCTGGGCACATAAGGCTGTCACGGGCTCCTACAAATGAACTAAATGACTCAACAAACCCATGTGAACAGGAGAACTACACACTACTGGAGAAATTCTCATGTCTAGAGGTATAAGTTCTGAGGAGGAAGACATCCTTCCTCATGTGACCTCTGAACTTGCTTAAGATGAGTGTGTGTTGGTTTTGTGGGAGGAATGTACAAATGTGTGTTCCAATATGTGTAAGTGTGTGGAGGCCAGAAAAATCCCCCAGCTTACCGTGGTCCCTCTGGGTCCTATCCATTCTGTTTTTTGGAGATAGGTTGTTTGTTGTTAAACCTTGAGTTAACCTGTAAGCCCCACCTGCCCAAAACCAGGTAACTTCCTGAAATGCTGGGAGTAGTAGTTCTTGGAAAATAACAACAAAGCCTCATGGGAAAGTACGGTGGCCTATGGGTTTTGTCCATATAAGCCCTGCCAACAGGTGTCTCAGTTCCCTCACCTGGAGAGTTTCCAGGTGATGGTCCTGACCAAACTGTATCTTGGTCAGTATTTAACATTTTAATAAAAGCTTGCTTAAATGTGGCCCAAATGGCAGAACTGTTTTTTTGTTTGTTTTCTGGCAAACTTCAGGATTAATACTGTCTTGCCTGAAACTAGTGAGTGCTAGGGATCTGCCTGTTTCCTCCCCTGCAGGGCTGGGGTTACAGGAATGTGCCACACCTGGCTTTTTATTTCTTACTGGGGGTCCTCAGGCTTGAACTCAGACCCTTGCACTTCCCAGGCAAGCACTGTACTGACTGAGCCATCTCTCCAGTCCTCTCAAGCTCAGGACTGTTGCACACAAGGCAAGCACTCTGCTCTTGAGCCTACTGTGAGGTTTTCATCCTCGTGAGCTCATAAACAGCAATGACTATCTTTCCCAGAACTTCAGGAAAGACATGGAGAGGAAAGATGCGTGTGTCTAGCCCAGGTCCAGGCTTTTCTTTCTGCCCACAGCACCTCCAATTACTGACAGGCACTGATGAAATCTCTTTGACTCCGAGGAGATGATTCAGTGGGTAAAGTGTCGCTGTGTAGGCATGAGGATCAGAGTTCTGTCCCCTGTACGAGTATAAAAGCAAGGCATGATGGTGTGCGTTTTGTAAGCCCAGGGCTGGAGAGGCTGAGGCAGGTGGACTCATTGGCTATCCAGCTTCGCCTATGTGGGCAGTTCCTGGTCCAGGAGAGACCCAGTCTAAAAATCAAGGAAGATAGCTTCTGAGGACCAATACTCAAAGTTGACTCTGACAACACACACACACACACACACACACACACACACACACACACACACACACAATCTTACAAATCCGAAGAGTTTAGGTTGTTCCACACAAACCACACATGGGTCAAAACTGTATTGTCTGACTTCACCTGATTCATCTTCTATGTGGAACTTGACAGGATGCTTATAGACAGAACACAACCCCCAACTTAACTGTCACCTCTGTTAAAAGCACAGTGCTAGAATACAGGCTTCGTGGTGGACCTAACGCACCTGCAGCCCTGGCTCTGCCATAATGCCTGACTCCACTGTGCCTCAGTTTCACGGTCTGTAAAACTATCTTGAGGGACTGTTGAGAGTCTTACCTGAGTAAATACATAGCAAGACTTTGACCCGTGGTGGTTAAGGAAGAACCCTCAAGACTTTTGGATATTCTGAATACACACTTGTGGTCTTTGTCTTCTCTGAAGAAAAACACTTTTGCCTGGGGGATGCCGTAAATTAAATCTGTCAGCCTAAGGTGAGATACAAGAGCTGAGCCCCATACCTTCACCCTCGGAGCCAACTGTCCTTCCTGTTACCACATGATGTTATCATAGAGCCCATTTCCTGGGGCTAATTTAAGCCAACTGGAAAAACATAAATGGTGTTAGGATTTAACTTAGTTTCCGATAGGAAGGACTGGCCAGGCCCAGGCCCACCCAGGGCCTGAACACCAGGAACACTGGCTCCATCAGCAGTTGCTCTGTGCTGAGAGCAAGTCAGACTAGAACATTCTAGCATTCCTACCTCTGCGGCTCCCCTGAGCTTTCTCCTGGGGTTCTCTATCCCCAGGGCTGTAGGCAGGGAACACTCCAGGCTAGATTTGACCCTCCCCTGGGTCAAAGAATGGTTTTATTCTCCCTTTCATTTTCATTGAAAAGTTGATCTTCAACTTAACACAGTGAAATTCCACTCCCCAAAAGAATAGAAAAATAACCCAAGTCCTGCTCAATAGTGTAAATATTGGGATTAGATAAACATCTGAGCTGCCTTAAAAAGACCATTGTGTTCCCGCAAACTGCATTTCCTTACCTTGAAGAGAGCTCTGGAATCGGAGAGCCTGAGGTTCTAAGGAGGGGTTGAAGCTGGGGTTAAAGAAGAATGGCTGGGTAGCCACACCCCTCCCCAGGTCCCAGGTTGCACCCAAAGGCTTTCCCACCGACCTGTTTAACTATTCACTACCCAGCAGGGAGGCACCTCCATCCCCAAGGCCTTGCGGGGCCTCTTTCTGTTCTTGTCCTTCACCAGGAATGTGTGCTGGGTCAGCTATCGAGAATGTGTGACCAGCCTCTCCAGGCCGGTTCAGTCCTGGGGGCCTTGGGGAAGCGTGTCTCAGTATCATTCTTTGCATTTTAAAGTTCCTCGGTCTTCTTCCGGGACAGGGAATATATGCACAGTATAAACACTGCTAGCTGGTTTCTTTGTTTGTTTGTTTGCAACTCACTGCAAGTTTCCCCACATTTTATGTGTGCTATGTGTAATTCATTTCGTCCTGTATTTCTGCTGCTTTTGCTTTTAGAGACAAAGTCACACGTAGTCCAGGCTGGCCTCCAACTCACTCTTGTAGCCCAGGCTGGTCTTGAATTTCCCGGCCTCCTGCTTCTACCTCCAAAGTGCTGGGATTGTAGACAAATACCACCATGCCTGGTCCTTTGCTTTGTTAAGGCGCAAGAGGCTCAGAAATCGCCCAGCTCATGGACTTTGAATTCTGCATTTTTATCCAAAAATCAAAGGCAAGTGACAGACAGGAAAGAAGAGCAGCCTTGACTTCTTAGCCAAAGCTGCGCTGTGTTCCTTAGGCCTGACATCCCCCACATACACGGAGGTGGGTGGGGGGGTGGGGGGGAGTTGGGGGGGTCGTGTCCTTCCACCTAGATGGGGTAGAGGAGATACCTTGTTTCACTTTTTGAAAGACCTGAACTCCAAGAGCCATCTCAGCAAGGCATGGAGACAAGGGTCTTTCAGGTGACTCTCAGTGCGGCCAGTGGGGCTCCTCTGTCACAAGCAAACTGGAGGGTGGCCTGAGGGTGGAGAGGGAACTGGGAGGTCAGGGGCTGATGTTGTGCTTGGGGGTGGGTGGGCTCTGTTTGCTCTCCTTAAGTTTCTCCTGGGGTTTGTGTTTGTAGATGACTATCTCCCATGCATTCAAGCAAAGAGACCAACACATTAGGAAAAAACAAACATTTACATAGCCAGGGAAGTCCCTGCTCCAGACCCCCTCATTCACAGGACTCTATCCATTTAGAGATTAAACAAGCTGGGCTTGGGGTTTTGTTTGGTTGACTTTTTTTTTTCCTCCTGGGTAGCATGGATTCTTTCCAGAGCTCTAATCCTCAGGAGTAAACTTCAATGACAAGATCCTCTTTTCTGTTCCTGCAAAGGAAAACCCAGAGGAGCAATGCAGCTTCCTGACCAGTGAGGGAATCCTAACAGCCTCTTCTGGTCCATCAAAATGTGCTTTTGAGTTCCGGAACACTGACTGGCATGGGAGCCAATCATATATGTGATGGTTCTTTTATTATTTAATCTTGCTGAGCTATCATGTCATTATCCCCAGGAGATTAACTACCCCTTTTTTAAACCCATGCAGACCCTGTGGCTCTAAAATTATGAAAAGTTCAGCCTGAAAGCCCCTTAGGGAATAGCTGGTCCAGAAATTTTCAGACTGAACCATTAGGGGGTCAGGAAGTCAGCATAATAGGTTAGAACCACATTTTTAAGAAAACACACAACACAGAGAATTTCCTATAGTCAGGGTTAGTATTGTTTCATGAAACTTTTGTTCCAATTATATATGTGCTTCTGAGGGTTGGAGTATGAAAGTATGTTACTTTTCTCCTGTGTGTGTCTGTGTGTGTGTGTTCACTTGTGATGTGTAGTGTATGCTTACATATGTGTGTGGAATATGAATACCTGTGTGCATTTAGAAACCAGAAAGAAATAGCAGGTGTCACTCTCTATCCCAATCCCTCAGGGTCTCTCACTGAACTGATGGTGGCCAGGAACCCTCCTGTCTCCACCCTACCACAACTCTGGCATTAAAGGTGCATGGGGCTATGACAAGCTTTGTAGTGAGTGCTGAGGATTTGAACTCTGGTCCTGTGTCTTACCACAAGCCATCTTACCCACTGAGTCCTCTACCCAGACCTCTTTCTGAGTTGTAGGCCGAAGGGGAAGCTAGCCATTCTCCGATTCTTACCAAACCAACTCCCTCAGCTCCCTCCCATTGGTCAGCACACGTCACCTTCTGTCTGGTTTAGGTGTGTTAGCGTTTAGTACCCTTCAGACAATAAACCTGTGATGGCTAATATTGTCAACCTGACAGGGTCTAGAGTTACCCAAGAGACAAGGTTCTGGGTATGCCTGGGAAGGAGGTTTTTCCCCCCATTGAGTTGATGAAGGAAGGAAGCCCCAGCGTGTGTGTGAGCAGTACCATTCCACAGACTGGGTCCTGGACTAAACAGAAGGAGAAAGTGTGTGCACCATCGTTCATCTCTCTGCTTCCTGACTGCAGATGCCATGTGACCAGCTGCCTGGCACTCCTGTGCTGCCTTGCCCTCCCACAGTGACACTGCACCCTTCCACTACCATCCAAAACTAATCCTTTCTTAAGTGGCCTCTTTCAGATGTTTGGTCAGGACAAGAAAAAGAGTAACTACCCCTACACATACATGGTCCAGTGTCATCTTAATAGCCAACGCAGGACAAAGTGCCAGGTTCAGTGTTAGATGTCCAAACCCAATGACTCACCAAGGCAGCAGAGGAAGATAAGGAGGAGAAGAGAAGAATCCATCAAAAGGGCTGCCATCTTGAATCTCCAGACCACCAAAGACAATAGTTACCCCAGCACCAAGTGAGTCCAGCAATGGTCATCCACAGCTTCTTATGTCCTCCTAGACACTGGCCTGAGCTCATTGGTTGCAATGCTTCCTTCCTCTTCACTCGGAGCTGGTAGGATGTTATTATTCAAGGACCAAAAGGGTATGCATGCGAACTATACCCCTGCATTCAACTCTTCCTCCATACAAAACCCTGCTGAATGCTCAACATTACAGCAAGGTCAAGGCCCAGAGTTTATTGGAAGACTTAATAAGTAGATGTAGAAGCCAGGACTCTTCTTGGAGTCTGAAACAGAACTACTGGGAAGGGGGAGTCTAAGGAACAAACTAGCATGAGAGAGTCTTCTCAAAGGGACAGCAGTGATTGATTGTGAATCACAGATGATCTGAGACATGTCCCCCCTCCCTGCCACCACCCGAATGTCACCACTTCCCCTCCTCCATTGGCAGGACCAAAGGTCAATCTAGAGGCATAGTGTGTGGGTTTTTAACCTTATAAAGAAGACTTTTTTTTTTTTTTTTTTTTTTTTTTTTTTTAAGGACAGGGTCTCATGTAGCTCAGGCTATCCTCAAACTTACTATGAATGACCTTAAACGCCTGCTCCTTCTACTTCCACCTTCCAAGCACTGGAAACATGGGCTTGCATCACTGTGGCCAGTTTAAGTGGTGCTGGGATTGGAACTCAGGCTTCATACAAGCTAGGCCCTCACTCTACCAACTGAGCCACATCCTCAGCACCCCCAGGAAGAAATCTCATAGCGCTCTTCCATAGCCCAATGCCTTTCCAAAATTCCTGCTTTAAAACAAAGAAAAGAATTAATGTGAGGTTGAGCCATGGAAGAGAAAATTAACTCGGCCCTTCATCAGCTTGGACTCCTGGGGTTGCCCAAAGACAGTGTGTCAAGTGAAAGCATCCAGTGAAAATAAAGGAGGAATAGAGAAGCCTGCCTTGGAAAGCTGGCCTTTTCTTTCTATTCTTTGCTGTTGAGGAGGCAAAGCTGGTTTGGTTATTCTTGTTCAGTCTCCTTGAGAAATTCTCAGTGTGATTGGCAAGACATCAGGAATAACAAGATAAAGTGGTGGCGTGAACGCCGCTGGGAACAGAGGATCCTTTGTGCTGGCCTTGCCTAAGAAGTGGGAAGAAAAGCTGGGATTTGGGCTGTGATGCAAAGCCCTTGCATGTTACGCTTACAGTATCCTTTCTATCGGAAATGCTAGAATACTTCCCCCGCAGGTATTTACAGTCTGTCTCCACATTTGGCCGACTCCTGGCACTCCCCTGCTTTCATTCATAGTGGAGACTCCAGTATCACATTGAATGAAAACAAAGGCTAAATCACCCAAGAAACACGGAGGTCTAGAACTCTTTCACCATCTAAAGAGGGGGAAATCGCCATTCTTCACAAATACAACACCAGGGGTACGTAGCCAGACATAGGTTAGGACCCAGAAAGCTGGAAAAACCAGCCTAGAAAAACTACATCTAAAACCACCACAGGGACTGGAGATACAGCTCGGCTGATAGAGCACCTTCTTAGAATGCACAAAGCCCTGGGTTCGATCCCCTGCATAACATAAAACCAAGTATGGTTGTGCTCGGAGGATCTGAACTGGATCTAACCCAAATGCTGGAGAACTAACTTTCATAGTCCCAGAAGGTGCTATGCAAGCTGCCAAGGGAGAGAAGCAACCATTAGTCCTTTCCCTAGGTGTGACATCTATAAACCACAATGGCAAGACATTCCTAAGGGTACAATAGTGGTTATTCCTATCTTGGCAACAACCAACCAACAGCTCTCTATCTAGACTAAACTGTTTAGGCCGACTAAACAGGAGGGAACTCATGCCTGGTACTGGAAACCTAGTGAGGTCATGGATCCCAAAAGAGAACCTGCCCCCACCATTTTCCAAAAAAACCATAATTCCTAAATGCACTCTAAAAACTTACCCTTACACCTACAGATAAGTGTAGCTCCCAGGACTCACCAACAACATTGCAGCAAATGAAGACCATTCCAGAAAATCCAACCGGCCAAAATGAAGAAGAAACTGATCATGAGTTGCCCAGGCCCACCCAACTGATATGGCTACAACACAACCCCTAAACCCAAGGCTTGGGGAGCATCATAAAAGATCAGGTGGAAAGATTGTAAGAGCCAGAGAACCAGGAAATGGGTTGTGAGATTGTACCTCACAGAAATGACAGGAAATCTTCATCCATGACACCTCAGCAATATGGCTGTCTAAAGAAGATCTGAACAAGGACAACACTAATAGATGTGTTAACATGGAAAGGGGGAATTTCTTGGGCTTCCATCCCTAGACAAAGAACTACCAGGCAACTAAGGGATACTGAAAGTGGGAGAATCCATTTTCCCCAAAGACGAACCCCTTAATAGGTTACCCAATGCTAAGAGATAATAAACATACAAGCAACACAGAACAGGCTCAGCCGGTATATTTAGAGCACATATAATACATATGTAAGAGTAACCGACTTTTAAATTTTTAATTATACGTATGGCTGTTCTGCGTGCATGTGTGTATGTACTTCATGTGTGTACCTTGTGCCCATGGTGGTCAGAGAAGGTACCAGATCTCCTGGAACTGGAGTTATAGATGGTTATGAGCCACCATGTGGGTACTGGAAATCAAAACTGAGTCCTCTGCAAAGGCAGCCAGTGATCTAACTGCTGAGCCATCTCCCCAGCCCCAACAGTAACAGGTTATTTTTAAGGCCATGAGTTTGAGAGGGGGAACATTAGAGGAATTAGCAGGAAGAGAGGGAAAGGAGGAATTACATAATGTTTTTACAAATTACAAATATATTTATACTTTTTTTAATTTTAGAAAAAAAAGTGGTGGTACATGACTGTAATCTTAAGAGGGTCAGAAGGCCAAGGTTATCCTTTGCTGTATAGAGAACTCAAGACCAGCCTGGGCTGCATGAGAACCTATCTAAAATGAAGAGAATAAGGGGGTGGAAAGTTAGGAGGAAGAAGAGGAGGAGGGGCAAGGCCAGGTCATTTGAATATCCATCTTTGTCGCATTAATTTTTTTAACCATTTATCATTTATTCATTCATTATTATTATGTGTATGAGCGAGTGTGTGTGTGATGTGGAGATCAGAGGACAACCCTGACGTTCGCTCTCTCCTCCTACCTCAATGTGGTTCCTGGGATCCAATTTTCCAGTTTAGCATGCCAAGAAGTTTGCCAGCTGAGCCATCTTGCCAGCCTTGAATAACCCTCTCTCCAACACTTCCAAAGCCCTGGCATTCCACTTTCCTGTATCTTCTTCAGTTTAGTCTTTCTTCAATAATCCCAGCAGACACGGTCCTTTTGTGTGTCTTACTTGATTTGAGTTGTCTTATGTATGTGTGCTACAGAGAAATACTGTTTGTTTGCATCCTGTAACATCCTGAGACCCTCCAATCCTTGCCTGAAAGCCATCCTGTGCATCCCATTTTGTCTTGTGGATTTCATTTTCAATGCCAATATCCATGTCCCGTTTCATATGAAAGTGCTTTTAGGCGATCATCGAGGTAAACTGATATGTTAGAACAATACATCATGTTTCTCTGTCTCCTGGAAGTGCAGGCCTCCCAGCACCATGTCCTTGTCCCCATTTCTATCCCAGCTCTGGATGGAGCCTCCGTCCATCACAACGCTTTCAGCTGCTAAGAACAGAATATTCCATTTAAAGTAGCATTACTGCCCATAGAAGACCACAGAGGCGAAGAGTGTCAGGTTGTTTTTAGTGCCTCCAAAATGGCATCAAGAACCAGACAAAGCAGCACACAGCTGTAACTCCAGTGCTTAGGAGACAGAAGGATTCCCAGAAGCTGGAAGACCAGCTAACCTGGTGTCATAGCAACCATCAACAAGACGCCCTGTCTCAGACAAGGTGAAAGATGAGAAACAACACCAGAGTTGTCCTCTGACCTCTACATGTGCACCATGGAGTATACATATGCACCCCCCATACACATACACATACATGCACATGTGATTTTTTTAATGGTATTGGGGGTCCTAGTCCTGGGCTATGTTGATATTTTATTTGTGCTGAAATGTGATTTTTTTTTGCATATTAATAAAGTTGCCTGGGGATCAGAGCTAAGAGCAAACCATTAAGAAGAAGTCTGGTAGTGGTAGCACATGCCCTTAATCCCGATCACATGGCAGGCAGATCTCTGTGTGTTCAAGGATACAGCCAGCATGGTGACACACGCCTTTAATCCCAGTACCAACCATAGAGGCCTGGAGGTCTGTGTAGACAGGCAGTGACGAGGAGGTCATATGGTTGGGTTTAGAACCAATGAGAAGGCAGAACAGAAAGGCAATAAAAAGACAGGACACAGGAAGGTCTCTCTCTGAGGGGAAGGACAGCAGTGAGTGGTAAGATAAGGTGGTCTTAGCTCTTGGATACTGCTCGATCTCTGGGCTTTTAACTCTTTATTTGGTTCTGTGTTTCTTATTTAATAAGACCGTTTAGAATTACATCTATACTAGGCAATTTTCTATTTTGCACCTTCTGAATGGTCCTTACACAGGCACAAAACTGCTATCATGGGTTCAGTGTTCCACACAAACACAGCAGCACCAGCTTGAAGAAAACCAATGTGTCCTCCCGTAATCCATTCTCGGGAAACTTTCCCTTATGTGTCCTCGGCTACAACTGAACTCCAGGCCATGTCTTAGCTGCAAGGGAAGCTGGGAATTTTCTACAGTAGGGTGTGACTTCTGCACGAAGGAGAAGACAGAATAGAGGCCCTATTACCCTTTGCTGGGTAAGCAACTAGAAAGATCTTTTACAGCTCCTCAGTCTTATCAACATTGTCCTCCAGACAAGGAAGGACAAGAAACAACCACTTGAATGAACAAAATTCTCAATAGACCCCTCAGCGAGTAGCCCTGGTATCAACAATTTTCTTATAAAATACCTTTTTACTCTTCCAGATGAGTTCAGAAGTCTCAGGTCATCCTTGGCTACACAGTTGGACTCAAGGACAGCTTGGACTACATAGAGCCATCAAGAAAGAACGAATATTTTGGGGGTATCAGAAACTAAAAGACAAGTTTAGATAACTAACAAATAACACTAAATTTGCATCAGAGCTGGGAACCAAGGAATGACGGTAAGTTTGACAAACTACACTAAGAAGACATAGAGCTGCAACATAATAATTTAGACATGGGCTTGCCAGACAGTCCTGTCCTTCTGCAGAAGTAAAACCTAAGACTGAGAAAGGATAAAAGAAACTGACAAGACTCACACAGCTAAGTAGTAAAATTAAGTAGGATTTAAACCCAGGCCGTCTGACTCCATAAGCCCTGTTTTTTTCATAGCATGAAAGAACTTCATTGGGAAGGTGATAGGCTTCTTTTATAGGCATGTAATAATACATGCTTTGGGCATTGTCTTAATACATTTTAACATGGGTCTAGTTGTTTGTTTGCTTTTCTTTTCTTTCTTTTTTAAATTGGTCTTATGTAGCCCAGGCTGGTTATGTAGCTAAGGATGAGTTTGAACTCCTGATTCTCCTGCCTCCACCTCCCAAGGGCTGAGATTTCAGGAATGTACCATCACACCCAGTTTATGCAACACCAGGGATTAAACCCAGGGCCCCGTGCATGCTAGGCAAGTTCCCTACCAACTGAGCTACATCTCCAAGCCCTGGCTTAGCTTCTTACAGTCCTACCTAGCAAAGACCTGAGAAGTCCCTATAGATGACCATTACCTGAAACTAGTCCAGAAGCCTTCAAAGAAGGCTTCCAAATGTCTAGGTATCTGCTTTCACAGAGCCTGAAGACTTAAGTCTCAAGTGTTCTTAACACCATGCACGTGTTTTTAACCCCAAAACAGAAGTAGATCAGACAAGACATTGGGGCAATGTTCTGATTGCAAGTCCTTCCAGATAATATCTTCAGATAATACAGCGGTAAGCAACCCCACTTGCAATCTGCTGAAATAACTGTTGGTGGGGAGCCTGGGTCTACAGAGGAGAAAGGAAAGTCACTACACTGACCAGCAAATTTGCAAGACTGGCTGGCTTCAGGGCCTTCCCAGCTGAGCCTGGCAGCCTTTGTGCGATGCTCACTGATACCCAAGGAGGCCACTCAGTGAAGGAATCCCTGTTGGGATTCCAGCTCCTGTTGAAAACATTGTTAGCTGCTATTGTTTGGACGGTTCTCAGAACAAGCCTCTCTTTCATGTCGCCCATTCATGAAAACTCGCCTGGCCCCCTTCCCCTGGGCTCTGGGATGATTTGCCATTTATGAAAAGTTCTCTCTTTAAACAGTCAGTGCAAATCCCAAGTTAGGCATTTGAAGTTCGTGACCCTTTCTTCCTCTTTAAGTTCCCAGATCTCCTTGCCTCACAGCTTGCTGAGCTGCAGGGCAGGAAAGCCCCCCTGAGAACCGAAAAGTCTTCCCTATCTTCTTTCTCCTCCCAAACAAGCAGTCTGCTAGAACAAGTAGATGTGAGGTCTTTGCTCCTCTCCTGCACCCACGCCCTGCTCCTCTCCTTTCCCTTATTAAGGAAACAATGAGGCGAGCCATCCAGGATATGCCTGTGTGGACAGTGATGTCCAGCCATAAATCACTTCCTCACTCGGTGACTTTTATGGGTCAGGGAAACCATATGGCCCGTGCCTCTGACTGCGAGGCAGACTCAGCTAAGCGATGCTCACGTGGAAACTGCTGTGGAGAGACAGCGAAGTCAAGAGAAGGTTTGCCTTTGCTAGCGTGAGGACCCATCCCCAGAACCCACACAAATGCTAAGTGTGATAAGCCACACTTGGAATCCCAGAGCTGACTAGGTAGTCAGGTAGGTCACTGGGGTTCAACAGCCAGTCAGCCTAGTCTCCTTAGCCAGCCTGGAGACAGTGATGCCTGTCTCCTGAGGAAGGACATTTGAGGTTGTCCTTTGACCTCCACATGCACACTTGTGTACATATGCAGATGAGTGCTCTCTCTCTCTCTCTCTCTCTCTCTCTCTCTCTCTCTCTCTCTCTCTCTGTGTTTATGTGTGTGTGTGTGTGTGTGTCTGTCTGTCTGTCTGTCTGTCTCTCTCTCTCTCTCTCACACACACACACATACACACACAGATTGTGGTGCACACCTTGCACATGTTCTAATTCCTCTGTACCCCTCATGCATGAACTTCACTCTCTGACCTGAGCTGCCTCCCTGCCCTGCTCTGTGCCCCACCCCCCCCCCCACCCCGTTTACTTGCTCTCTAGCTTAGACAGTCCTCCTGGGTCCTTCCTCGGTTGGCACAGTGGAGTCAGCCGCGTGCAGGAGACGTTTCTGTGGGCAGTGCCACCCTGGTGGATATACTTGGTCTTGGTCTCACCCTTCCTCCTCTCGGCAACAGGAATGACATAATGCAATTTACCTCTTCTGCAAGTTAGGCAAGGACCGCCTTGACCATGGCCGGTCCTCTTGTACTGCTGCTACTTCTGCACTCTGAGGATTGGCAGAGTGCTTGTCTAGCATACATGAAGACCTGGGTCTGATCCTCAGCACCACACAGAGCAGATGTAATGGTGCATGCTTGTAATCCTGGGGCTCTGGAGACAGAGGAGGGCTGTGTGAAAACTTGTCTCAAAAAAAAAAAAAAAAAGAACGCTCCTTTTACAGACAGGGAAACTGAGGCAGAGGGTGATATCTCAAGAAGGAACAAAGCATATACTCTGTTTACTATTTATGATAGCACTGTCCTAGTGTATAATAGGCAATACTGAGGTGAGCGATTTGGATGCTCTAGTCATGTGACATTTGGTTTACGAACAGTAAGGCCAGGCTGGGGGTCAGGCTCAGTTAGAATGCTGACCTACCATACATGAAGTCCTAGTTTGAGTCCCAGAACTACAAAACCCAGATGGTGGCACAGGCCTGTAATCACAGCGCCGAAGAGATAGAGGCAGGAGGGTCAGAAGTTCACAGTTGTCCTCAGCTACACAAGTTCAAGACCATCCTGGAAGTGTGTGTGTGTGTGTGTGTGTGTGTGTGTGTGTGTGTGTGTACATCCCCACTTACATAAACAAAACCAATATTGGAGAAGTCAACTATACTGTCTACTTTGTTCAATTTGACCTCAAGGCTCTAGCAGTTTGGTATATAGTATACATTCGCTGAATAAACTAATCTTACATTTACACAACATTCAATTTATTATTAATATATTTAATATGTGGCATATGCTTGCTTAGCACTACTTACACACATAAGAGTGTGTGTGTGTGTGTGTGGTGTGTGTGTGGTGTGTGTGTGTGTGTGTGTGTGTGTGTGTGTGTGCAAAGTGACATATTAACCAGGACTCTTGTCTGCAAATGACAGAAATTGGATAATGCAGCTTAAGATAAAAGGAAAAGAAAGAAAAGAACAAAATGGCACACATAAACTGAAAGCTCAGAGGTAGACTTCAAGCAGAACTGGGTCCCTAGGCTTCAGCCAAGCGTCAAGTCTGGCTAAAGGAATGCAGTGTTCCATAGGCTCTGGTTGCATCGACTCAACCTACAGCGAGAAAAAGCAAAGCAGGAGGAGCCGTGATCTGTAACCAGGGACCAGCAATCACCTAGGCTATGCAAGCTGAAGCCGTCTGTCCACCCTGAGCTGACCTCAGAGGCCAGGGGAGCCCGGCTATGATTAGCTGGAGCTGGCTGTGTTTCTTTCTCTACACAAGAAAGAAGGTGGGGTTCAGCTACATTGCTCCCAAGCTATGGGAACAAGTTTCTCATGCTCCCTGGGAAAGCTTAGATGTTAGAAGCAGCATGGGAGACCAACATGCGGCATCGGCTCTGGTTGCTGCCATTCACTAAAGAAGAAGTCCGACTTCCCCAGCTGTGTTGTGAGGCCCCAGGGATGAGTCTCCAGAGCCTAGAGACTCCTTCTCTCCACCTGTCCCTCCTTCAGCCTCTGCTGGGAGCTTGCTATGCTAACGTTGTAACCTTGATGAATAAAACACCTTCCCTCTCACGTCCAGTCCTCGGGCCCAGCATACTGACTCCCAGTAAGTTGCTTTTCTTCTTATGGAGTGTTTAGGAGACAGGGAGACCACCTTCCCAGCACAAGACCTCACTCTCACCCCACAGGGTCTCCAGGCCCAATGGCTCATTCATGCTCCATTTCCCCTGTTCTCACCCCGGGCACAGGTTGTCTGTTCGGTGGCCATTTTCAGTCCTTTATAATTGGCCAAACCATCGCATGCCAAGTGTAAATCTAAGCCCGCCATAGCATCAATCACACTCAGGCAAAGGGGATGAGAGATGACCTCCGTTCTCACTCATCATTGCAAAGCCAGTAATGCATGCAGAGAAGGCAGATCCATTTATGAGGGGCCATGATCTGTAACCAACTAAATGACAGGCTTCTGAGTGCTTGTGTGGGGCTGCCAGGGAAGGGAGCAGAGCCCTGGGAGTTCACTACTATGCTTGGTCATGCTCCCTCTTCTAACAACCGTGATGACACTCGGTACACAGGCATGGCTTAGGTGCACAAGGCAGGGTTTGACCTTACGTGCAGTTATGTAAGAACTTTCCAAGTGACTTTCAGCTCTCTAACGAAGTCTCTGATCAGTAAGCCGGTAATCACTTATCAAGGTTTGTAAGAATGACCGAAGAGCTAAAAGGGTGCTACAGGATAGCCTGTCCCGGCTTCGGCCCACAATCTCCTGGTGAAATGAGACACACAAATGCATTCTGAGGGGTTCTGCTTCTGCTTCACAATAAGGGAAACTCACCTTTTAAAGAGCCCAGACATCTAGGAGTTGAGGAAATGGTTCAGTTGGTAAAGTGTATGCCTTGCAAGCACAAGGAGCTATAAAATCCCCAACACATACACACACACACACACACACACACACACACAGAGAGAGAAAGAGAGAGAGAGAGAGAGAGAGAGAGAGACTACTTACCATAACATACTCAAGTCTAACTCTGGCATGGCAGCAATCAGCGGTAACTGAAATAAAAGCTGCTCACAGTAGTTCCCAGGGTCACCCCCACCCCATCCTCCTCTAAGGACGTTCACACCACCCCTCCCTCTCCACAGGCATTTTACTCACTCACCTCCTCACTGCCACCCAGATCGGAAGGCCAAGGCTGGGGTGATGGCTCAATCAGTAGACCGCTGACTGCCCAAGCACAAAGACCTGTGTTTGATCTCCAGCATCGACGTGGGAAGTGGAGCGTGGTGATGAGCATCTGAAGTCCCAGCATCGGGCAGGTGACCAGGGGATACCTGTGGCTCGTGGCCAGCCACCCTAGCCTGATGAGCTGCCGAGCTCCATGTTAAGTGAGAGACCCTGTCTCAGAAAGCAGAGCGGAGAGGAACTGAGGGAGACACCTGACGAGGTCCAATCTGGAATCGCTGGCATAGGTATGGGTGGACATCCTGGAATCTCCTGAAAGCCTCAGGAAACAGTGTCTATGTTTTCCTTGGCTTCCTCCAAACATGCTTCTCAAAAGCTTCCTTGAGAAAGGATGCATGGAAGGTGCAGTTCTTTTCAGGCAGCTCTGCGCTCACCTGATAGCCTCGCTGGAAATTGAATCCCAGGAATCCCAAAGGCAGTATTCCACTGGGCTTCCGCTCTCCGAGTTTCTGTGGAGAACTGTGCCCACTCTAACTAATGACTCATTTTAAGTGGCATGGTTTTGGCTCAGTGTTCTGAAAGCTCATGGCGGTGTGAGTGTGGGGCTATTTTCACACATTGCACAGTTGTGATGAACACCTGACAGCCCGCAGTCTGCAGTTTGCCTACTGTGGGGATTAGTCTTTGAACTGTTTCCTTGACAGCTCCTGAACTTTTCCTGGTCTCTTCTCTCTGAAATCCATATGATTTTTAGACCACCGGTGCTGTTTCTGTGACTATTGTCTTTACTCCCGTATGATTCCAGCTCTGTCTTTTTATTTTCAGGAGCCTTTAGGGTTTGCTTTGTTTTGGTTTTTTTTTGGTTTTTTGTTGGTTTTGTTTGTTTGTTTGTTTCGTTGGTTGGTTTTGGTTTGGGGGAATGTTTGTTTGTTTGTTTTTCAAGACAGGGTTTCTCAAGACAGAGTTTCTCTCTGGAACTTTGGAGCCTGCCCTGGAACTCGCTCCATAGACCAGGCTGGCCTCGAACTCCCAGAGATCTGCCTGCCTTTGTCTCCTGAGTGCTAGGATTAAAGGCAGGTGCCAACACTGCCTGGTGGTTTTTGTTTTTTAATTTATCACATTTTTGTTTGTTTCTTCTGAGAGGAGGAGGATCCATGCCACCGACACATTGGAAGGTCAGAAGACAACTTACAAAAGTCAGTTCTCACTTTGTCATGGGAGTCCTGGGGATTGAACGCAAGTCCTCAGGCCTGGTGGCAGGTTCCTTTACCAGTGAGCCCCCTCACTAGCTCTGATGTAGCCCAGGCTGATTTTGAACTAGCTATGTGACCGAGGATGACCTAGAACTTCTGATTCTCTGCCCCCCACCTCCTGAGTGTTGGGATATGCAGGCATGAGCCACCACAGCTTTCTGTGGTGCTGGGGACCAAACCCAGGACGTTGAGTATGCTAGGCAAGCACTCCACTGCCTGGGTTACATCCTCAGCCCTGTTTTAGGTTTTTAAAGACAAAGTCTCCTATAGTGCAAGCTGATCTGTCTTTTCATTCTTCTTGGGGGGGTGGGAGTGGGGGAGGGTTTCTTCAAGTTTCCCATTCTAATACTGATTTTTCTCTTTTGCTATTTTTTACTCTCCAGTGCTGGGGACCGAACTCACAGCCTGCATATGGTAGGCAAATTCTCTGCTACCAAACTCAACTTTCAGCCCCTGGGAGTAAATTTCAAGGTAGCTCCTTTTCATTGTCTGTATATTATTTTTTAGTATCCTGTTCTCATTCCCTAGTTAGAATGTCTTCTGTCCCTCTAAATAGTAAACTGTACTTTTCTCTATTCTATCTGTTTTCTTCTCCCTGTCTAATTTGTTTCTTCCAAACTGTTTTTTTTTCCTGTTTACGTAGGTTTTGTTCATTCTTTCCTGTTAGAAACCTTCCCCAGATGTCTAGTGATCCTTGGCCATCTGTTCTTCTGAGGAATGGGGAACTAAATTGCTGAGTACCAGCTCTGCATGCACAACAGGTGGGCTTTCTAACACGGTTTCGCTCCAAGGTGTCATCACCCTGCACCATTTGTTTGGAAAACCCCCCATCAGTGCCTTCAGATCTTTCTTTCTAGTGATGGTTGGACTCCCCAGAAAGGACCTCTCCAATCTTCTGCTGAAGGATCTGGGCCTAGCTGCCATCATTTTGGAGAGAAAAAAAAAAAAAAAAAAAGCAACCCAGCACATACAGTTCACTCCATGACCCCTTATGTATAGGTCCAGCTGGTCCTGATCCCATCAACAGAGAATAGAGTTCCAGTCCTCTGCAGGAGTGCCCAGGCTAGAGAGCCAACCACTTCTTCAACAAACTAAATGGTCCTCTTTTGTGTAGGTGTATGGGGTGGGTAGGTGGATGGGTGTGTAGGTATATGGGTGTGTAGGAGTATGGGTATGTGGGTGTATGGGTGTATAGGTGTATGGGATGTGTAGGTGTATGGGATGTGTAGATGTATGGGGGTGTAGGTGTATGGGTGTGTAGGTGTATGAATGTGTAGGTGTATGGGGGAATAGGTGTATGGGTGTGTAGATGTATGAATGTGTAAGTGTATGGTGTATAGGTGTATGGTATGTAGGTGTATGGTGTGTAGGTGTATGGGTATGTAGGTGTATGGTGTGTAGATGTATGGGTGTGTAGGTGTATGGTGTGTAGATGTATGGTATGTAGGTGTATGGTGTGTGGGTGCATGGGTGTGTAGGTGTATGGTGTGTAGATAGATGTATGGGGGTGTAGGTGTATGGTGTGTAGGTGTATGGGGGTGTAGGTGTATGGTGTGTAGGTGTATGGTATGAAGGTGTATGGTGTGTAGGTGTATGGTGTGTAGGTGTATGGTATGTAGGTATATGGTGTATAGGTGTATGGTGCGCAGGTGTAGGGGTGTGTAGGCACACTTGTTCTGCCCAGCCACCTTTGATGCTTTTGTTGCTTTGTTTATTTCCTTGTTGGATTTTGTTTTGAAACCCCAGAACCCACGTTTTCTTTAAAAAAAAAAAAAAAGTTGGATGTGACACTACACACTTATAATTCCAGTGTTAGGGAGGTAGAGGCAGGAGGATCCCTGATGCTCCCAAAATAGCCAGCTTAGACTTGATGAATTCCAGGCCAGTGAGAAATACTGTCTTGAAAAAATTAAAAAACACAGATGGCATTGGCTTCTGAGGAGCATCTGAGGATGTCTTCTGGCCTTCACACACACACACACACACACACACACACACACACACACACCTGCACCTTTGTGAGTGTTCACCCACACATGTGCAGGCACACACAGACAGACAAATAGACACAGAGAGACACACACACATCACTGATTGGCAATAGGTGAGGTGTCAAGTTTCACAAGGAGCAAAAGCAGATGTGTGATTTCACTCTGACATCTGTATCCAGCCCTCCCCATCCTGTATCTACTTATTTGCTTATGTCTACCGTAGTGGACTAGAATATGAACACCAGCTGGAGCACAGACCTAGACATTTTGGTCACCTCATCTTCAGCTCCCTGCCAAACGGGAAACGACCAACAGTTGTTAACAAACAAATGAGCCGGTGTAAAGAAAGGACATCTCCTCCAGCTCCTCTGCCAGCCCCTTACTCTTCCCGTGACCACCCGTGTCCTTGTGAGCAGAGCGTCTCACACCAAAGCATCCCACCTCACTCCTTCCAGTCTTCGGTTTTTCCTGGTGCTTACTCATCTTCCCGGCATGCTCTAACTCTTCTTTTGCCCCTCCCCGACTTCGACGTCAGTCTAGCTTTCAAGCAAAGGAGGTGAATCTGTAGCAGCTGTGAGTGTGCAGAGGAGGAGGGCTCCCACCTCGATTCTCCAGAAAAGTATAACTAACTTAGTTAAAAGTCAGGGGAAATGGAGCAATGACTCAGCAGTCAAGAGCACTGGCTGCTCTGCCCGAGGGCCAGCACCCACATCAGGCAGCTCGCAACCGCCTGGAACTCCAGCTCCTGTCCCAGCCTTCTGATCCTCTGGCCTCTGGAAGGAGCTGCACACATGTGTATCTACCCCCACACAAGCACAGTTTACACATATATATGTCATGTACATACACACACACACACACACACACACACACACACACACACAACACACACATAAATCTTGTGGATGGAGATAGCATGGTTGGTGGAGCGCTTGTCTAGCATGCACAGAGGTTCCATCCCCAGCACTGCATAATCCAGGTCCAGTGTGGCTCCTCTCTATGCCGCCAGCACTTACTTGGAGTACAGAAGAGGGAAGATCACTGCAAGTTGGTGTGTGTGTGTGTGTGTGTGTGTGTGTGTGTGTGTGTATACACAAATGCCTCTTCATGTCGGGGAGTGCACATGTATGTGGAGCCTAGGAGACAGCCATCCACCTTGCATTTTGATTCAGCATCTCTCCCTAACAGAGAGCTTACCTAGTGAACTAGTCTGACTGGCTAGCAAGCCTCAGGGACCACCTTGTCTCCACCTGCTCAGTGCCAGGAGTACGAACACATACCACCATGTCCAACATTTTCACCTGGGTCCTAGGGATCAAGCTCAGGTCCTCATGCCTGTGCACCAAGCACTTTTCTGCCTGAGCATCACCCAGCCCCCAAAGGGAGAATTGAATTGACACCCTGATTCAAGCTAGGTGCACGGGATGGGGAAATAAAACCAAAACAGCAAATTCCCCAAGTGGCAGGAACAGGTGGGTTCATCAGAAGAGAGGTAGGTCAAGGGAATTCTGGGACAGTAACAGAAAGGAATCAAGAAGCAAGCCTCTAGACCAGTGGTTCTCAGCCTGTGGGTTGTGACCCCTTTGGGAGTTGCAAGCAGATATCTTCCTGCGTAGCACATATTTACGTTATGATGCATAACAGTATCAAAATTACAGTTATGAAGTAGCAACAAGATAATTTTATGGTTGTGGGTCACCACAACATTAAGAACTGTTTTAAAGGGTTGCAGCATTAGAAAGGTTGAGAAACACTGCCAAAGAAAAGCCAAATTCAGTGTGTTCACTCATCCTTATTGTTCCAAGCCCTTCTCCTCTCCTACTATTTAGTAAAAGCCAGACTGAAATTGGAAATGGAGAAAGTTGTTCATTTTTCTCTTTCATTAAGAAAACATATATTAGCCAGGTTATGGTGGAGTATGACTTTAATCCCACCAATTGGGAAGCAGAGTCAAGTGGATCTCTGAGTTTGAGGCCAGCCTGAGTGAGTTCCAGGACAGCCACGACTATTACACAGAGAAACCCTGTCTCAAAAAAAGAAAAAGAAAAAGAAAAAGAAAAAAAGAGAGAGAGAAGGAAGGAAGAAAGGAAGGAAGGAAGGAAGGAAGGAAGGAAGGAAGGAAGGAAGAGAGAGAAAAGAGTTCAAGGCCAGCCTACTTTACAAAGCAAGTTCCAGGACAGCTAAGGCTACACAAAGAAATCCTGTCTCAATAAAACAAAAACAAAACAAAAAAAGAAGAAAAACCCACATATATTAACTTTTCTAGTATAATCAAGCACTGAATGAACAAAACAGATCTATTTTCACAAATTTAGAATCTAATGGAATAGTTGAGCCATAAATTAATATATAAACAAAATAGATATTTGCAAGCATTCACAAGTGTTAAGAAGGAAGGGAGTGGGGTTCAGTCCTAAGTTAACAGGGCACTCACTTCCTAGATGTGGTAGACAGTGATGGCTCCTCTGAGGAAGTGCCTGGAACAGATAAAATAAATCTGTTTCACATTCCAGATGCTCATGTTCCAGTTTTCCTGGCAAAAGTTTCATGTAACACAGGCTGAACTCAAACTCAAGATGTAGCCAAAGATGGCCTAGATGACCCAGAACATCTGCCTCTACCTTCCAAGGACTGAGATCACAAGCATATCCATTGTCCAGTTTACATGGAGATGGGGATGGAGCCCAGGGCTTTATACATGCTAGACAAGTACTCTACTGAATGAGCAACAACTCCATCTCCCAGAAGTACTCTCTACTACTTGGGAATTAAGCTGTCTCCTCTATTAAGTCCAGTTGTTACAGGTAAGTACAATATCAGCTGGGGAAGGAGTTCTGATTGGCTGAAGAAACATATGCCACCACCATCTTGCATTTATCTTGCTTCCAAAAGGATTGGTTTATATGTGAGCTTGTGATTCAATTAAGGCCAAGGGAAACAATCCCAGGACCTTAGCTCTATCCCCAGAACCACCGTGTGTGTGTGTGTGTGTGTGTGTGTGTGTGTGTGTGTGTGTGTGTGTGTTGATGGTGATGGTAGTGTTGGTGTTGCTGTTGTTTTAAAGCCAGGCAAGGTGGCACACACTTGTAACCTCAGCACTGGGATGAAGACAGGAGGATCTCTGGGAGTTACAGGCAGTTAGAGCTGACTGACGTGGGTGCTGGGAACTGGCCTTGGGTCCTCTGAAAGAGACTCCATTGTTTTTAACTGCAAACCTAATCTATTCTGCAAGCTCTGGCCAATAAGAGACCCTGCCTCAGACAAAACACAGCTCCTGAGAAATGACACCCAAGGTTTACCTCCGGCCTCTGCACATACACACTTGCACATGTACCCAAAGCATGTGCTCACCCAAGCGCACATGAACACATCCACTCACAACAAAGGTCAGTGAAAGGGAGTGCTGGCCTGGACCTCAGAAGTCACTGCCTCTTTGCTCCTCTGTGTTTATGCTGAGGCGATGCAGCCTGAGATGTGATGGTGGATTTGTTGTCATGTAAAGAGACTCAGGGCTAAGCAGAGGCTGAGAGAAATGGGGTCTTTGGGGTCTTCAGAGACAGGAGTCAAAACTTTCTGAAAGTCAAGACTACCCAAGACTCAGAAAACAGTGGCCCGTCATTAGATTCCTTAAATAGTTAGGGTATTTCGAGTGGGAGTTTTTTTTTTTTTTTTACTCTCTGATAAACAAAACAACTATGTCTACTAAAGTGACATTTCAGCTAAATCCTGAGAAAGAAGCAACCCAGGACCTAAGAGGAAGTAGGAACACTCTAGGCTAAGGAGCAGTTCTGAGAAAGTCCTGGAGAGAAAAATCTTAAGAGCATCAGGGAACTGAGAAGAGGTGCCTACATGTGAGCCTGGGAAGAGAACAAGCTGAGGCCAGACTGGCGAGCAGGGGGCTGACTCTGACTTTTAGGCCCTGGGAAGGATTATGGGTGTCTTGTGGGAAGGGGAGGTTGGAAGGAATGTGGGTATCTTGTGGGAAGGGGAGGTTTCATTTATGTTCCTGTTGCTGTGATAAAACATCCTGACAGAAGCAAGGTTCACCTTGGCCCACAGTTCACGGAGAGTCCATGATGGGGAAGTCCAGGTAGCAGGGGCCTGAAGCAGCTTGTCACAACGTAGCTACAATCAGAGTTCAACAAAGGCTCCCTGCTGCTCAGCTCCTTCCATTGCTCCTATAATCCCGAGGGCGCCAGTAGGGGAATGATGCTACCCCAGAGCAGATGTGCCTTCCCACCTCAACTGAGGTGATCAAGAGGCTCCTGACTGGCATTCCTAAGGGCCTGTCTCACAGGGGAGCCTAGAGTCTATCCGATGGGTGAATGTTTAACGCTAGGTAGCACACTGAGGTTTATTTCTTTTTTTCTTTAGGGGAATATGGAGGAGCGCATGCCTATGTCTATGTGTAGCAGCCAGAGGCCAACCTGGAGTGTCTCCCTCAGTCCCTTATTTTAGAAAGTTAGAGATTGCCAATTTGATGGACTGGCTGACCAGCAAGCCCCAGGGATTCTCCTGTCTCCACCTCCTCCCCAGTGCTGGGTGTGTGCAGCTGTTCTCTGTTTAGTGAAGTTCTGGATTAAACGGGGTTTAGTATATGATAGGCAAGACCTCTGCCAACTGAGCCTCATTGCCCAATTCATGCCATTCTGTAGGCTTCCAATTCCACATCTGCATAATGAGATCACTAGACCGACTGATCTAGTTCCATTTTGATTGTCTTCTAATTCTCTAAAAGGAAAGAAATGGATGGGAAAGGGGGAAAGGAGCCCTAGAGAGATGTCTCAGCAGTTAAAAAGGCTTGCTTCTGTTTCAGAGGACCCACACCCAGTTCCCAGCACCCATGTCAGCCAGCTCTGACTGCCTGTGGCTCCAACTTCCGGGGACCCAACACTCTTTCCTGGCTTCCAAAAGCACCTGACCATTATGTCCATACTTGCACCTGTGTACACATAAATTAAAAGTAGATCTTGGGCCTGGAGAAATGGCTCAGAGGTTAAGAGCACTGCCTGTTCTTCCAGAGGTCCTGAGTTCAATTCCCAGCAACCACATGGTGGCTCACAACCACCTGTAATGAGATCTGGTGCCCTCTTCTGTGTACATAATAAATAAATAAATCTTTAAAAAAAAAAAAAAGAAAGAAAAGTAGATCTTTAAAAATAAAGAGGAAAGAGAAGAAATGTGAGAGAGACCCATCTAGGACCAAGAAGAAAGGAAGGAAGAAGACAAGAATGGACTTGAAGACCTTGTCCCTGGGGTCCGCCCCCTCCAAGGGACGGTCTACTTAAAAATAACACTTGGTTACCAGGTGGAGGTTTTTGCTTTGTACCAGCTAATATATATTGTTTTCGTGTATTTAATTTATGTTTTTAGTTGTTAATATTATAAATAGTCCAAATTTACAAAAATGTGTCAGTGGTTCAAAAATGGTAACAATAAAAATAATATGTAAATACCTTCCCTAGGATAGCATCTGAACCTCAAAGAGAGGACAGACTCAGAGATCAATGAGGGGAAAAAGCAGCGCACACTGGCGGTAGATAAGAGCATGGCCATGTGCTGATGTACATTCACGGTGTGAGTCTGTAAGTTGAGCACAAGAATCTGAACACTGGATTGCATCGGATGGGTAATGGGTTTGCCCCTCAACCTCCAAGGTGATGCCTGTTATAAAATATTTTACTGAAACAGCAGGAAGCCATGAAAGCTTCAATGTCATTCTCAAAGTACAATGACTTCTCTGATAGAACAATAAAGATTTCCCAGGGCACGTACAAACTTGATGACTGCTTCCCAACACAACATTGGTGGAGTTTGTTGCTAAAGAGAACTGACAGGCAGGCATCATAAAGTAGGTGTATGCCATCTATGGCCAAGAAACTCATGAAACCAACTACCACATCATAATAAATACTGTGTTTGGGGAGAAACCAGAAGTTTCAGGAAAAAACTCTTTTATCATAGAACATTGGTATGTTGTGTGTCATTGGTGGTGGGAGAAAGGTGGATGACAAGAATGACAGGCAAGTGCCACCATGCCCACTTTACATTCGAGGTCTAACCCAGGATCATGCATCCTAGGCAAACACCATACCAACTGAGCCAAATCTCCAGACCCTTTTTCTTTCTTTTCTTTCTTTCTTTCTTTCTTTCTTTCTTTCTTCCTTCCTTCCTTCCTTCCTTCCTTCCTTTCTTTTTCTTCTTCTTCTCTCTCTCTCTCTCTCTCTCTCTCTCTCTCTCTTCCTTCCTTAATTTAATTTATTTTCATTTTATGTACATTGGTGTTTTGCCTGAATGCACGTCTGTCTATGAGAGGGTATCAGAACCCCTGGGATCAGAGTTACAGACAGTTATGAGCTGTCATATGGATGCTGGGAATTGAACCAGGGTCCTCTGAAAGAGCAGCCAGTGTTATTAAGTGCTAAGTCATCTCTCCAGCCCCTCTAGCCTCTTCAGCCCTTTTTCCAAGACTATTAAAAGTAAGTTTTTAAAAAGCTTTAGTGTGAAAAAATACTTCATGTACATATGTTTGCATTATCACTTATAGAATACAAGCCAACTGTTTGCTATGTTACATTATTGATTTTTAAAATTACCATAAAATATAAATGACATAATTTTTCCACTTAGCCAGTTTATGCATATGATTCTCTAGTATTAATTCTATTTGCAAGGTTGGGCAACCATCACCAACACAAGGCTCTTTTTTTTTTAATTTTTTAAACGAAGATATAATTAACCTGACTGTTCATTACTGCAAATCCACGCTGTAGGTGAAAATGGTTTTCATTTGGCAAACACTTATTTTCTGAGCCCTCCTGAAAAATGGCAACGTTCAGGGCCATCAGTTTTGACAAGTCTCCTTCTCTGTGTGAATTAAAGAAGGCATTTCCAGCTACTGTATGAGGGCCCCTCTACACACCAACCTGCTCACAGCATCCCTCAAAGGGACCAATTGACTGTTGGTAACATGCCTTTTGGTCTTGTTTCTGTTCTTAAAAGCCTTCCCCACAAAGCAGTCTTTTGAGATGCACTTGAGATACAGGATATTTATTAGTGTTTAAGCTTGGGATCAACAGCCATTGAAGAGCGAAAAAAGGAGGCAAGAGGGCAAAGGTTAGAAGATATCGTCACAAATGTTACCAGAATAATCAGCTGTGATCAAGAAGTAATCAGCGTCAATGAGGCAAATTCTTCTGGGAAGTGTTCTCTTAGGGTCTGCACACAGAACATGTGGTCCAGGAAGGCCCAAAGATGTACTTTGTGTTGGTAGCCAAACACGGTAAATGTTTTAGAGTTTTCTAGATAGTACTGGTTTTGAAGGCATGAAGGGGTATGGAGAGCGGCTGAGCACCATGAGAGGTCACCAGAGGCCATTGGTGAATGTACAGCTTTAGCTAAAGTGGAAGCCTCAAGACTGAAGGGATCATGGGAAGAGGCTGAAGTTTGGCTCCCTTGGCAGGGTCAGAGTCCCTGAACAGAACCCAGAGGAGGCTCCTAGCGAAAGTGCACCCCAGTTGCAATGGAGCCTGGAGCATTTTGGAGATGCCAGTATTATGGGAGGGCTGCCAAGGCTAGCAGCAGCTGTGGAGTGTCGCCTGCCTGTGCCTGAGAGATAAGCTTCATGAACTGGGTACGGCAGAGCCAGAGAAACAGAGCCATTCAAGGCCCTTGGGAGCCCAGAGGATTGGGAGTGGGTCCCAGACATGAAGAACTGAGCTTTGCACAGTTGGACTTTGGTTTTGATTTTATTTAATTATAACTGTATTCCAGATAGTCCATCTTGGAGTAAGAAAGTATGTAACTTAATTTTCACTTTACAGGATCCCACAGAAAAGACTTTGGAATTTTAGAGCAATTTTGAATATTTTAGAGGAACTTTAGATATCACACAGAAACTTTGGATGTTTTAAATTGAGCTTTGAAAGAGACTCAGGATGTTTTAAAGAGACTGAACTTTTAAAGTGTTTAAACTTTTAAAGACTGAGGTTTTTGAAAAGTTGGAATATTTTGTATTGTGATATTAATATTGACTTGCCATCTTGGGGACAAACAAAAAAGGAAAGATTCTAGTTGAATAATGTTGTGTTTGTGTGTCAAGTTTAGAAGGATCAATTGTGCTTAACACAAGCTAGGTTCACTTGGGAAGAAAAAAACCTCAAATGAGAAAATGCCCCACAAGATTGGCCTATCCGTGAACTTGTGGTATTTTGTTGATTGATGACTAGTGAGGCAAGGCCCAGCCCTTTGTGGGCTGTGCTACCACTGGGCAGGTGGTCCTAAATGGTATAAGAAAGCAGGCTGAGCAAGACATGAGGAGCAACCTAATAAGCAGCACCCCTCTATGGCCTCTGCATCAATTCCTTTCTCTGGGGTCCTACCCTGACTTCCCTGGATGATAGACTACAAGCTAAAGGTGAAAGAAACTCTCTCTTCCTCAAGTTGTTTTGGGTTATGATATTTTGTCAGAGCAATAAAACTCTATCTAAAACAATCTCTCTCTCTCTCTCTCTCTCTCTCTCTCTCTCTCTCTCTCTCTCTCTCTGTGTGTGTGTGTGTGTGTGTGTGTGTGTGTGTGTGTGTGTGTGTGTGTGTGTTTAGAGGCCAGAGGTCAACTTTGGATATCATTCCTCAGGTGCCATCCATCTAACTTGTTGGAGACACTGTCTTTCATTGACCTTGAACTCAACAAGTGCATTAAGCCAGTCTCGGAGATCTGTCTGTCTCCACCTCCCAGTGCTGATATTGCACTTGCTATTATGTCTGGCTTCTTATGTGAGGGCTGGAACTCAACTCAGGTCCTCATATTTGAGTAGCAAGCACATCACTGACTGAGCTATCCAACTAGCCCCAGGCTTGTTGTTGAACCACCTTTGGAATGGAGAGAAAACAAGATTAGACAGGGAGAGAAAGGGAGCTAAGGTCCAGACTCTGTGGAGACATTCTGAAGCTGGGATGACCCTATCAGTTTGTCTTGAGACCTACTGAAAGGGCTTATTCCATGGAAATAGTGGTGTTACCTCTGGCCACAGCATCTCTGAAAGCTACCTGTGACAGCCAAACACTGCCTACTTAGCTTTCACTGTCCACTTGACACTTGTCTAGAGTCCTCTGAGCAGGGAGTCTCAGTCGGGGAATGACTCAGATCATATTGGCCTGTGAGAACATCTGGGAGGGTTGTCTTGATTGCTGAGTGATGTAGGAGAGTCCAGCCCACTGTGGGTGGCACCATTCCCTTAGCAGGTGGTCCTCAGCTGTACAAGAAAGCTAGCTGAGTTTAAAACACCCTGTGAGTCCACAATCAATATTCCTTCATGGTTTCTGCTTGAGTTCCTACCCTGACTTCCCTCAATGATGGCATAGAATCTGTAAGCTGAAATAAACCTTTTCTTGCCTTGCCTGGGTTGCCTTTGGCACGAGCATTTAATCACAGAAACAGAAAGGAAACAAGAACAGTTGTCTTATGGTAACACGCGTGGATACTTGTAAAAGAAGCAGCATCCATTTCTCACTCCCGGAAGAGTATGGGGCCATAAAAGTCACAGGACCCACCACCACAAAGGAAATGGTGAAACTAGGAACAAGTTGGCAGGCATCACCATCACTGATAAATAGTGGCTTTCAGGTTTTTCACAAGGAAGGAGGTTTTGAAATAAAAAATGAGATAAAAAAGTAATTTCTTCATAACCGTGTCTATAGTTTCAAGAGGCTTGCTCTCTGGTCATAGCTCACAGAGATAGCAGTTTGAACAGTGTGTACCTAAGTGGCCAACTGAAGGAAAAGATAAAGGGATTGCTTTGAGTCACAAGTTGGGGCTAGGAAGATGGTTTGGTTGGTAAAGTACTTGCTGGGCCGGCTGGATACGTGGAACATGTCTAAAAACTGCGAACATGGCTCCTTGCATCTGCAACCTTAGAACTGATGGGATGGAGACAGGCAGATCCCTGGAACTCAGTCTTATCAAATCAGTGAGCTCCAGGTTCAAGAGATCCTGGACCCAAAATAATGGTGACAGATACTGAAAAGGTCCCCAGTGTCAACCTCTGGCCTCCACATGTGCCTCACACACATACACAACTGAATAGGTACACAAACTTATATTAGAGAGAGAGAGAGAGAGAGAGAGAGAGAGAGAGAGAGAGAGAGAGAGAGACTGGAGTGATGAATCCAGGGTTAAGAGTACTTGTTACTCTTGTAGATGACCTGGTTCAGTTCCCAGCACCCACATGCTGACTCCCAACCATATGTAATTCCCGTTCCATGTGATCTGACACCCTCTTCTGACTTCTTTGAGTACTAGGCATGCACATGGTACCACAAACATACTGTTCAGGCAAAACACTCATACACGTAAAATAAAAACAAATAAATCTTCAATTTGTTTTAAGTCAGAATGAGAAACCATTTTGATTCGTGGCTAGAACTTGGTGGTTTTTCTCACTTTTCAGAAACAAGCCTACTGTGCTATTTTGCACATCTAGAAACACACCAAGTGTGTTTCAGAGACAAGTAGAGAGCAAGCAGACTGGACATCCACTCACCATCCCTGACATTCGGCTTCCTGAAGCCCCTCCCCACAGCGTGACAAGCTGATCCACAGAACCCCCTTCAGAGAAAGCCCTCACCATGATTCAGGATCTGTAAGTGACCAGGATTTACCCAGAACCGAGTATAGATGCCTGTCCCCTGCTCCTTCAGGACTGTGAAGTATAATCTTCTAATGCAATAACAGGAAAAGAAAACATAAGGGAAAGAGGAAAACAGGAAGAGAAATAAATGACATGTGACCCAAGTGGATGATTCAAAGAGATCACAGAAAGAGATCCCCTGGCAGAGGATTCCTGGAAGCAATGAGACAACACTTTAAATTTTCAGAATTACCTTTATTTGAGTGTGGGTGTGTGTGGTGTGCGCACGCATGCACCATGGCAAGTATTTGGAAGTCAGAGGACAACTTGTGGGAGTGAGTTCTCTCTGTAGTTGGAATTTTCTTTGTGCCACCAGCCATCTCTCAAATAAAGACATGGAGACTTGTTATTAATTATGAATGATCGGCTGTAGCTTAGGCTTATACCTCTAGCTCTTGTAACTTAATGAACCTGTTTTGGTTCATGTGTGGATGCATGTATATTTTGTCTCAGGGCTTTTTACCTCTCTTTCATTCTTTGTTTCTTATTTTCCTCCAGGTGAGGTTTCCTTATGACATTTTTATGAACACATACACTGTCGTTGGATCATACATTACTCTCTCCTGTCTTCCTTCCTCCTCCCATCCCCCTTCCTCTTCCCTAATAGTCCCTTTCTACTTCCAGTGGCATAAAATCTTGTTTAAAATGCTTAGGATTCGGATTAATGATTGCTTCAATATTAATTATTGACACATGATGACAATCACAATGTCTCTTTAATATAACTGATTATTAATATTATTTTTATTATAATATTAAAATTTTATTCTAGGGATTGAACCCAGGGTTTTAGCATACAAAGTAGGATTTCATTTCTACCGCTCAGCTATATCTCCATCCTATTTATTATTATCATTAATTTATCTGGTAAGGTGACTTATTCATCTAGACTCTGAGAGCATAAGTTGAGTCTCTAATATGAGCAGGAAAATGTTCCTTTTCAACTTTCCCTCAGTGTGGTTTGCTGGGCTGAGGGTTCCTTTGATGTTGTTCAGCAAGCGCTGTGAATGAGCCAGACAATTTCACTTTTAAGTGTACACCAAGGGCTTTGTGATTGTTATTTGGAAGGCCTTTGACTGAATCAGTCTGCTGGGCAGACCCAGGCTGTCCTCACTCGTGCTCAGGATGGCCTCAGCCCTGGACTCATAGCACGTAAGATCCCGGGACTAAGCAGATTTCTGTCTGTGCTTCATTTGTTATTTTATTCAATTAGAAATCAATTTTATTTTGTCCTCTTCCTCCTCTGTGGTCCAGACTCTTAAAGGTAGTTTCAAGGAAGGAAATGCAAAGGAGCTAGAAATGGTTCTGCTGTCCAATGGCCCACCCAGCCTCTTTGGCTTTCTAGGGTAAAAGCACTGAGTGGAGGAAATGAAATCCCATCTTCTCTCTCATGACATTGTTGAGGTTGGCATCCTATTTTGATCAGAGGGTAAAGTGGACCAGACCTGTTTCAGCCATGCTCACCCTTTGTTTCCAGACTAGAGGACCCTGAGCAGAGGCTTTAATTAGGGAGGAGGAGGAGGGAGGCCAGTGCAGAAGAAGAGTTAGAGGCTGATGAAGAAGAAGTGGGAGGTAGGAAGATAAACTAACAGTTAAGATGTCTGAGAAAGCCGGGCATGGTGCCTCACACTTTTAATTCCAACACTCCAGAAGCAGAGGCAGATGGATCCCTGTCAGTTCAAGGACAGCCTGGTCTACATAGTGAGTTCCAGGGTAGCCAGGGCTGCATAGGGAGACCCAGTCTAAAAATAAAACAAAACAAAACAAAAAACAAACAACAAAAAACAAAACAAAACAAAAAGCCCCCAAATACAAACAACTCAAAACAAATAAATAAAAGGATGTTTGAAAAACTCATAAATTATATTATTCTCTGTTTACCTAAAATCACACAATATATTTAACTCTGTGTATACATATTCATATGCAAATTACATTTACCTACCTGGGCTAATTAGCCTCCCCAAGAACCACAGACTATGTAACAAAAACCAGGCACTTTTGCGTTGTTAGTTATCATTGTCCAAGAGACTCCCCAAAACATTACAAGCTACTACTGTTGTCCTTGGTTACCCCCAGAGGTGGAAGGTTAGTCCTGATGATCTTAGTTAGGGTTTCTATTGCCATGAAGAGACACCATGACCAAGGAAACTCTTATAGAGAAAATATTTAATTGCAGTGGCTTGCTTACAGTTCAAACGTTCAGTCCATGATCATCATGGTGGGAAGCACAGCAGCTTGCAGGCAGATGTGGTGCTGATGGACTAGCTAAGAGTCCTACCTTTTGCAAGCAACAGAAAGACAACTGAGATACTAGGCAGTGTCATGAGCATAGGAAACCTCAAAGCCCACCTCTACAGTAACACACTTCTTCCAACAAGGCCATACCTGCTCCAACAAAGCCATACCTTCTAATCCTGAGAGTCCCTATGAGACTATGGGGGGCAATTACATTTAAATTACAATTACTATCACCGTTCCTATTGCTGAAGACACCCTGTACTTCAGACACAGGACCCAGATGATCTGAACTAGATCTGACCAGACAACCTCCTCCCTGAAGTCTAGTTCTCATGGTACAAGAAAATGCCATCCAAGCTTCCAAGGGAGAGAAGCAACCAATATTCTTACTAACCTATGATTCCTATTAACTACAGCAATGGCCAGCATAGCTTGATAAACCTAAGGGTATGTTAGTGGCATGCATGCTTTGGCAGTAACCAACAGCTCTCCAGTTGGCCCAGTCGACAGCAGAGAAATCATGCCTAGTAAGTCATAGATCCTGGAGGAGAATTTACAACCACCATTTAACTAAACTAGGACAACATTTAACTACATTCTAAATACATATACCTACAGATAACTGTAGTTCTCATCAAAGAAACCTCTCTTTGCACCAGATGAACAGTTACAGAACACTGGACCCAACCAAAATGCAGAGAACAAGTGATCGTGAGGGGCCCAGCCCCCACTGATAGATATGTCTACAACACAACCCCTGCACACCTAAGGCTCCTAAGGCTCAGGGATTATTGCACAGGAGGGGACAAAAGGATCCTACAAGCCAGAGGAGTAGGAAGTTTGTGTGGATTGTGTCTCCTAGAAGTATCCGAGCAGCTGCTCCTGTGAAGTCTCATCAACATGGCTGTCTAAAGGAGACCTGAGGCAGGATGACATCAATAGACAGGCTGGAATGAAAGCAGCAAGCTCACGTGGCCTCCCTCAGCCCTAGATGAAGAACCACTGGTGACTAAGGAACACTGAGAAGGGCAGAAATAGTCTTCCTCAGGGGTGAGCCTCCCATCTGGTTATTCAGTACCAAGTGGCCATCCCTGAATTCACAAACATACAAGTAACATATATGGACCAAACAGGATAGAACTCATATCCTCATGCTTACATTACCAGCACTTTACCGACTGAATGTCCTCCTCAGTCGCTGTCACAGCAGGATCTTTTAGGCTACATAAGGTGTGTCTACAGGGTGGAGGAAGAGCCTGGTGATCAAAACACAAATCTCACCTTTTCCAGCATGGCCCCCATTTTCATGGAGTTTGTCTTTCAATGAAAGTAGTTCATTTTGTTCATGTTATCAGAGAGTCTGGTAAAGACCATTGTCTTAGTTAGGCTATCTATTGCTGTGATGAAACACCATGGCCAAAGAGCAAGTTGGGGAGGAAAAGGTTTATTTGGCTTACACTTCCACATCACTGTTCATCATCAAAGGACATCAGGATAAGAACTCAAACAGGGCAGGAACCTGGATGTAGGAGCTGAGGCAGAGGCCATGGAGGGATGCTGCTTACTGGCTTGCTCCTGTGTACTCAGCTTGCTTTCCTATAGAACCTAGGATCACCAGCTCAGAGATAGTACCACACACAATGGGCTGGGACCTCTGCCATCCATCACTAATGAGAATGCCTTACAGCTGGCTCTTATGGATGCATTTTCTCAACTGGGGTCCCTCCTGTCATCTTTCAAGTTGACATAAAGCTATCCAGGACAGCTATGTTTTTGTGGAGAAGAGATATATACAGACAGATGCAGCTGTGTTCTTGCAGTCATTACTTACTATCATAAGAATCACACCAGAACCTTAGAGGAGACCACCATCCAAAGACGATCATGTCATCAATTAAATGGTGGGCTGGAGAGATAGCTCAGTCAATAAAGTGCTTGCTGTGGGCGCATGAGGACCTGAGTTTGAATCCCATACTATATGTGAAGGCTCTGAGTTGTCTTGACTGTGCCCTTGAGTGACTCAGCCAGGCCGTGTGATAGCACTAAACTTACTCAGAGGAGACAGTATTTGTGTGGTTTATATTCTAGCTGGGCTAATAATTTATGTATATCTCCTATCCAGCATCACATGGGAGTGTCCAAGTTTCAAATGAATAAATAAAATGAAATGGGCCTCATGGCTTCTAGGAGAGAGAATACACAGTATAGTGGCATCTTGAGATGAAACTTGTCCCAGGTCTCCAAGAGTAGAGAAGAGGAGGTGGGCCCTCTGGGGAAGGAGGCAGTTTGCAGATGGGCATGGCTGTCACATTAAGTTCACCTTTTGTGTCTGTTTTAGGGTTGGCAGGGGACCGAATGACTAGTGTGGAACAGAAAAGAAAATGTGCAGCCAGAGTAGAGTCTGGGTACTAAGATGGAGAGGTGGGGAGGGAAGGTCAGGTCCAGGAAGACCACGAGAACAGAACCAAGGAGGTGGTCCAGGAACTCTGATGTGGCTGTAGGTGTAGCCTGTGACATAGTTGTCCTGGCCACTGGTTCATACATTGGACCCTGACATGGAAATAGTTAAGGAGGTGGGCTCAGGGTGATGTTGCTGCAGTTTGATCCCCAGATCACAGTCTTGTTACCTGCTCGATACTCAGTTTCCCTACCTGTGAAATGGGGATGACAGTAGCTGTTTCTCACAGACTTGTCCTGAGAGGAAAGATGGTGTGTGAAGTGTTCAGCACAATCCCTGGCTCATCGGATGGGGAGCTGGAATATTCAAACTCATTCTGGTCCTTATTCCAGCAGTATGCTCGCAGTGGTAGTGACTGTGAAAAGCCGTGTATTACAAGTACCTGGAAGTCAGGACACATGACTGAGTGAGTGAAGCACCTTCCATGCAAATGTGAGGACTGAATTCAGACTCCCAGACCCTCTGACAAGCAGGATTGGGTAGCACATGCCTGAAGTCCAGCATTCCTATGGTGGAATGGGAGGAGAGACAAGAGAATCCCAGCAGCTCATGGGCCAGCTGGTCTGGTGTGTGCAGTGGAGGACAGAGAGAGAGAGATCCTGTGTCGCAAACAAGGTGCAAGGCTAGACCAACACAGAAGTTGTCCTCTGACCTCCACACATGTACCGTGGCACGCATGTGCCCCACCCCCAACATAAGAGCTACTGGCCATGATTCCATGTTTTCAGGGCATGGACTTGAGAAGGATTTAGGGAGCTCTTTGTTGGAGAGCCCTATCCTGATCTCACCACTTGGCTCTTTTGACTGTCACAACTTTTGTGAAGTATTTATAATGACAGGTTGTAATTTTTGCACGTTTTCATTCTGAGCTAGGTGAGCAAGATTAGTTTTCAAATCTTGTCTTATAGGCATAATAGTTGTAAGCCCCCCATGTGCAGTTACAACACCTCTTCCTTTTGCATTGGTTGTGGTTACCACACTAGTTTCCTGGTCTGCAGAGAAGAAACGTGGAGGTCAGAGGGCTCTGCAGGTGATGGTGGTCAGACATCTGTCCTGTGAAGAAGGTAGAAAGAGGCTTATGGGGCCAGGGGAAGTTTAAGTTTAGCTCAGCCAAATTAGAACCTATCAGTTCTATGTATGTGTGTGCACCCATATGTGCACACATGTGCATTAGACGCCACAGGCCAGTGTTGGAATGTTTTCCTCAGTCACTGTCTAGCTGATTTTTAAAAACAGGATCTCTCACTGGACCCAGAGTTGGTTTGTTCTGCTAGGCTGGCTGATGAGCTAGCTCCAGGGTTCCTCATGTCTCTACCCTCTAGTGAAGGAATTACAAGGGCATGCTGCTACCTCGAGCTTTGAGAAGTGTGGGTTCTGGGACTTGAACTCAGGGTCTCATGTTGGTGTAGCCAGTGCTTTACCGACTGAGCCCTCTCCCCAGCCCCCTTGAAAGTTCTCAGAGAAGATTAGGGATGATTGGAATGCCTGACCCAGAACCAGCAAAAGAAACAGAATCTAGAACCCCACACGTTTTAGAATGTTGTCATTCTTTGGTATGCTGTAGCTTAAATTATCCTTAATTAAAATTCCCCCTGGGAGAAATACAGAACTGATGGGCTTCTTATTGGAGAGTTGTATTCGTGACAAAAGACAACATCCTCTGACTTGGCTTCCACCTGAAGTGTGTGTAGCCGGATGCTTGTGACTCTTTTTAATAGATAACAATGGTAACTGAGCAGGTCCTCTGGGGACATGATTCAGGGTGAGTCAGATGCACATGGAGGCCTGATCCAGCTGTGAGGTCCTTTTGTTTTGTTTTGTTTTGTTTTGTTTCTGGTTGTTGTTTTGTCAAGGGGTCTCCACTGTGTGGAGCTTAAGTGTTGATGGGATAGAATTGGACAAAGTAGAAGGAGAGGTCCTTCAGTGACTGCCATGTTGTTGGGCACCGGCAGTGCCAGCCAGCATGTCTGTGGCTGTCCCTGGCCCATGTGTGTAATGGTAGCATCTACACCCCAGGCAGACTGTGCTCTTGAGTTGTAGGAGAGCCTACAGGAGAAGAGAGAAGAAATGGAGCTCAGGTACAGCCTTGGGACCATCAGGGACCTCCCAGGAGAAGGTCCTTCCCATATATGATGGGTAACTCTTTCAAGGCCTGCAAAGCCCAGATGCGCCCTGTGCCTGCTTGTGTCTTCATCCCATTACATGGAGCTGAGCTGCTGTGTTTGTTTTTTTTTAATGTCCCATCTCAGGGTTTCCACCACAACTTTTAAAAGAGTGGCATCTAGTTGGAATTTTCTTTCAACTGGCAACCAGTTCCCAAATAAGATTTGGAGACTTATTATTAATTATGAATGCTCAATCTTAACCTAGACTTACCCCACTAGCTCTCTTAACTTAATTTAACCTGTTTCTCTTCATCTACATTGTGCCTCGGGGCTTCTTACCTTTCTTTCCTTCTGACTGTCCTACTTTGCTGCTTCCTCTATGGCTGGGTGGCTGGCCCCAGGAATCTCCCTGGTGTCTCTTTTTCTTTCTTTTTCTGGAGCCTGAATTCCTTCTCCTCTTCCTTACTCTCCCTGCCTGGATGTCCCACCTATACCTCTTCCCTCCCTATTGGCCATTCAGCTCTTTATTAGACCAATCAGGTGCCTTAGGCAGGCAAGGTAAAACAGCAACACATCTCTACATGATTAAATAAATGTAATAAATAAATAAAATAATAAAATAAAATGAATAAAACACATCTTTACATGGTTAAACAAATCTTCTTTCACAATGTGGATCTGGGGAATGGATCTCAGATGGTCAGTCTTGATAAGAAATGCCTTTTAACCAATGAGCCATCCTGCTGATCCCCAGTCACTTAATTTTTAACATTTTATTTTATTTCTCTTTTTCAAGGTTTATTCTTATTTGTGTACTTTATATACTGTATATAATTTTATAGTCAGTGACCTAAATTGTTAGAGAGGGTTCTAATATCACACATTTCCACAGATATGTTTTTAGCTCTTTCATATATGAAAACTGTACATAGGAGGTGTATTTTTTCAACTTCAAAATATGGTTCCCATTGTTGAAATCAAATTTTAAGACCATGACACTCAATTGTCTGGAGCTTTATTGTTTGGCTGTAAACATATCCTATTACTCTGTGCATCCCTATCAGCTTGTCTTACTTAGTTGTCTCTACGGTGCTGTGTTGCTTCTACTATACACACCGTCGACTTGTTACTGTAACACAGTCTCCCGCCAAAATAGTCACCGAACCCATAAGCCTTGCTCTCCCTAAAACAACTGTGAGCCCATGGCACTTACTAAAGAAGTGGTGAGGGAGAGGAGCTGCCTTGGTTGGCAAAGTGCTTGCCATACAGGCATGACAACCTGAGTTCAGGTTCTCAGTATCCACATGAAAATCTGGATATAGTAGTGTGCCACCATAAACCCGGTGCTGGATTACATGCAGTAGAGATAAGATCCTGGGCCTCACTGGGCAGTCAATCTCACTGAATTGATGAGCTCTGGCTTCAGGAACTGCCCCCTGGTCTCAAAATCTTAGAGTGAAAAAGCAGTTAAGGAAGACATTTGGTGTCAGCCACTGTCGAACACACACCTGCACACAAATGTGTACATATTCATGAACACCTGTACACATGTACACAAATAAGCAAATGAATGGTTCTGTACTTATTCATGAA